>NW_013666085.1:449758-463746 GCF_000517525.1 Limulus polyphemus
AGAATGACTTTGAGTTTTAAAGTACAAACTTTTAGCACATAACTCCGTCATCAGATATTTGACCAGGAACATATATAAATTTCGAACATTACAAACCATTTAACTTCAGTGGATTCACATCGGACATTAGTACTTTAACGAAGATATTAGATAACTTCAGAGTCAAAGACACTCGACCTGTAGCGGCGTATGATCAGCGAGAACTACAGGGCAAGCTAGCTCCCTGTTAAGCAAATCGTACCTACATCAACTCGTAATTAACTCACTCATCGTGAGACATCAGGGCAGTTCCAGACTAGAAAGAAAACTTTATATCGTTTGTAAGTTTGTAAAATTTTGGTATATAAATCATTGTTTGTAATAACTATTTGTAATAACTGTTACTGAAAATTGTATTGTTGTTTACATATTAAAACATATTTGTATTAAAAAAGAAATTGTGTGTATCAAGCTTGTTGGCAAATATCATAAATTGGATACATATCAGCATTTATTTAACTACCGGATTTAAACTATCATTTAGTTCGGTTTCAGACCCTTCCAAATTGTAATAAATACGTAATATCTATCACAAAACAAATGTCGCGAAATCTTTTCAAAGTAATTAGGTAATATATTTAATAATTTACTTCACAAAATCTCAGTGATATTAGCATAAGCTGGAGCGACTTTTCTATCCATTGGTGTACCAGAAATTTTGTGTAAAATATTTCATCAATAGTAATAAAAATAAAATATTTGAAACAAAATGCTTTTCTAAACATGGGATGACTCAGTTCCTCATATTGATCCAGGAAAATCCTCACACCTTTAAGGCCATTATCTTGTTCAATATTTCGATGTAGAACTACCACATCTATATAAACAAAACTCTGATTTCCATCTCATTCTTTTTAGCAATTTTCCAACAAATTCTAAATTATCCCTAATAATACGCAGAATATGAAATAATTTTCAATAATACAAACAGTTCACACGAATGTTCTGTACCTTTCTGATTACCTTCTATAATCAGAGTTCCAGAAATACTAGGAAGATTCCCAATATGAATACGTTAACTTCTTATTTTCAACAAAATACATTATTTTTTCTCTAAAGGAATATATGTCTCTTGGTGTATCTAAACATCTCATTCTTTGATACACCTCTGTCATATTTGGAATGTGAACAAGCCATTTAATTATAAAATCGTTGGTTCATAATTACTCAGTGTTTATCTTTAACAGCTTTATAATAAAGATTAGAATCTCTAAGTTTTTAAGCGATTTGCCTTCATTTAAAGTTAAATTATCTTTTCATATTTTTTTTTGTAACAGAATATAAAACAATTCACAAATTAATTGAAATTCGGAATTGATCTCTTTATAGGATCAAAAACGATTCATCTTTATTTGAAACATCATGAAATAAAAGTTTTAATTTCCTAGCAAAATAATTTATGTCTTTTGTCAATTTTGTCAAGTTTTAATTTCCTAGCAAAATAATTTATGTCTTTTGTCAATCTCATTCTATTTGGCTTAATTGTTGAAACAAATGTTGATCATTTTTTTAATAATTATATTTCCTTTTTCTTCGAAATTATTTCCTGTAAACTTAATAATTTTCAAAAAAATAATGATTCAAGTATTGTGGTATTCTAGTATTTCTGTCCACAGGTACAATACTGTGGTATTCTAGTATTTCTGTCCACAGGTACAATACTGTGGTATTCTAGTATTTCTATCCACAGGTAGACTATTGTGGTATTTTAGTAGTTCTATCCATAGGTGGAGTATTGTAGTATTTTAGTATTTCTATCCACAGGTGGAGTATTATCGTATTTTAGTATTTCTATCCACAGGAAGAGTATTGTTGTATTTTAGTATTTCTATCCACAGGTAGAATATTGTGGTATATTAGTATTTTTATCCACAGGTAGAGTATTGTGGTAATCTAGTATTTTTATCTACAGTTAGAGTATTGTGGTATTTTAGTATTTTTATCCACAAGTAGAGTATTATGATATTTTAGTATTTCTATCCACAGGTAGAGTATTCTGGTATTTGTTTTGATTACATCTATTACACCTGGTTTTCTTTCGTCATAATTTGAAGTAACGAATTAGCTGAACCAAATGCGATGACATTTGTTAGAGCAACTGAAACCTCTACCTTAAAGATCGAGATTAATGAGATAAGCAATTGGGTAAACGATTCAACTTTGGCCATCATTTCGATTTGTTCTACTTGAAACCGACACCAAACGAAAGTGACGTTTAATGCTGGGCGTAGCACCGGTATCTTTGCTCATCGCCCGTATTCACAGGACTTTGTATGACGAACGACACATATCCTCGTCTTTACACCATACTGGTGAAGCCAGCGAAATAACTCCTGTGAGAGGTGTGGGTACATTTGTTATTTAAATAACTAAAATTAAAGACCCAGCTTGCCTAGAATATTTAATATACTAAATAGATTTGGCTTAAAATCTTCGAACATGAAATTTAATGTAATATGTTGTAATTAATTTGGGAAAATACTATGTATTTACATATGTTTTTGGTCTACACACACACACATGATCTAATAATAAGTTGTTTTTGTTTTCAAATACAAATTTTAAGATGTTGATGGCACAGAGATATGTCTGCGGACTTATAAAGCTATGATCCGGGTTTCAATACCCGTGATGGGCTGAGCACGGGATAGCCCATTGTGTAGCTTTGGGCTTAATTACAAACAAACAAAAACAAATAAAGTTCTGCATGGTGTTTACTACGTTTTATACCATTCCTATATAGATATCTTATGAACATTCCCTTCTAATGCTTTTTTTTATCCTTGAAAATTGTTCTTTTTTTCAGCCAGTTCGCTGACCTATTTCTTGCTTTTTTCCAATTTCTATAGATCTGAAGACTCTGCTTCTTGCATGATACTTAGATTAATGGGGTTTAAGAAAAGGCGGTTCTTATGATCGTAAGTTCATGGGGTTCAGGAAATGACACCTTTTATGGTTTTTGATATGATACTTTTTATGCCGCTAATTTAAAAAGATATTAAGAAATGCCATTCCTTCTCGCTACTGTAGGATATATGACTCAGGGAATATCGTTTTTCACTCCATTAATTTAAACGATGTTTAGAAAATGTAACTTTTCCACAAGTGTGTCAGAGTTTCTAAGAAATGCCATTTCTCACTCCATTAATTTCAACGAGGTTTAGAAAATGTAACTTTTTAGTAAGTGTGTCAGAGTTTCTAAGAAATACCATTTCTCACTCCATTAATTTCAACGAGGTTTAGAAAAATTTAACTTTTAGCAAGTGTGTCAGAGTTTCTAAGAAATACCATTTCTCACTCAATTAATTTCAACGAGGTTTAGAAAATGTAACTTTTAGCAATTGTGTCAGAGTTTCTAAGAAATACCATTTCTCAATTCATTAATTTCAACGTGGTTTAAAAAATGTAACTTTTAGCAAGTGTGTCAGAGTTTCTAAGAAATGCCATTTCTCACTCCATTAATTTTAACGAGGTTTAGAAAATGTAACTTTTAGCAAGTTTGTCATAGTTTCTAAGAAATACCATTTCTCACTCCATTAATTTCAACGAGGTTTAGAAAATGTAACTTTTAGCAAGTGTGTCAGAGTTTCTAAGAAATGCCATTTCTCACTCCATTAAATTTCAACGAGGTTTAGAAAATGTAACTTTTTAGCAAGTGTGTCAGAGTTTCTAAGAAATACCATTTCTCACTCCATTAATTTCAACGAGGTTTAGAAAATGTAACTTTTTAGCAAGTGTGTCAGAGTTTCTAAGAAATGTCACTTCTCAATTCATTAATTTCAACGAGGTTTAGAAAATTTTACTTTTTTAGCAAGTGTGTCACAGGTTCTATGAAATGAAAACATTCAATTCACGGTACTTCCAATGGAAAACAACCTTCAGTTATGTTAAGTTTTTAAACTTTTGGGAAAATAGTTACTAATTCTTGAATGGATCGCAGATTTGCAAAGTGAAAACGTAGGTCATTAAAATGCTCTATGATATCTATTTGATTATAGAAGAGAATATTTAGTATTTAACATGTTTAAAAAATACATGCAAACATCAAAGAATAAAAAAGCATTTTATTGCCAGACTTATGTGTCTTCCATTTTATTTTTTATGGTTTAAAGTTTATATTATTCAATGAGACTTTTAGAGCAATAATACTACTGATTGGTGGCAACAATAGAATACACTCATTGATATATAACGATATAACTTCATTGAACAGAATTCATTGTAGGAGGATTAAGTGAAAACATGGAAGATACTTAAGACCTGATTGATTTTTTTTCGAGCCATTTCAGCGACAATTCGTTGAATTATGAGTTAAAGCTGCCTTTAGGATCTTAAGTATTCGTTAACAATTTTCCAGTTAATGGTATATCATTCCATGAATGGCAGATAAATTGAATAAAGACACGAGATACATCTAATCTAGATGAACATGAGGTTCGTGCTATTTATAAAAGTTTGGATGAAGGCATAATGCAGTCGTCAGAGCAATTGAAGTATTGATCTGTTATTACCTATAGGAAATATATTGTAAGTGAGATTCAGTTACAGAAACTGACGCTTTAGTGGATGGTTTAAAAACTTACATAGTCTAGGCATATCGTTGTGTTTTGTTTTCTTTGTTTTAACTTAGCGATTGTGTTTTGCTCAGAATTTACATTTTTGTAGTGTTTGATTGTTGTCAACTTCATGTGCCAAATTTTTACACTTTGTAGTGTATGAGTTTGATTGTTGTTAACTTCATGTGAAATTACTTTAAATTACAAATCGTCCAATTTTTATCGTATATATACTGTTTCCTTTGGTTTACAGCTCGAAACATAAATACTGCTAGAAAATAACCAAAAAACTAAAACTTGCCACTTGTAGATGTAGTGAACGCTTCTAATCTTTCATTTCGCAATTTATATTCACAAAACAGTTAAAGAATTGTTATAATTTGCAATATTGTAATTATAGCAAGACAAATATTAAGTAGACCAAGCATCTGGTAATCAGTCCAATAATTTAAAATACAAACGATAAGTTATCCAATCTATTTTTCCTGTGTTTTGATTATTGGCTTCACACAATTTTGAAGTTAGTCAAAGAGCTTAAAGTACAAAAAGCTGTTCACGACGATACCTCAAAGAACATGTTTTGATGTTTCACTCAAATGAAACGTTTTGGATGAACGGAAGCTGACCAAACATAGTTGGCTGTTGTTAATTGTTTGCAGCTGTTAATATAATGTGGACCTGCTTCCAGGTCAATTATACTGTTGGGTATCTTCTTGTTTGATAATTTCCGGTATAAATTCTATTCGAGGAACTTCAACGATACAAGTCCCTTCTTGATTAAACCAGTTTATTCTTTCTTGATACAAACTTTTAGAACACAGTAATGCCACAGTCAGTACGTTTCTCGTCACTTTCAACTTAACGACTTTTATAATACACGCTATAAATCACAGCGATTCACAATCTCGATTACTTCGCTCTCTACGAGAACAAAACACACACTAGCTCGAAACAGAATCGTAAGTTACCCGAAACTCACCCTGACTACTGTTCGTTTCATCATACATTCATTCATCATCCGTTGACTTTTCTCGTCAGGCTTATATACTAACAAAGAGGCTTCGACAAAATTCGAGGAGTTCCCTGATAATTCGAGAAACTGGATCACTCATGCGCAAGCAGCGTCACATGACTTCCGCTGTCGTAACAATACATATGTTTTGACATAGGAAGAGGTAGACTATGATCCATGGTAGAAGCAGATGGCTATCAGTTTTTGATTTAGCCTTGCTGAAACTATGGACTACCTACTATGAGATGTTTATACGCTGGACACTGTACTGTGTTCAAAGAATTAGGAACATACGTCACTTTAGTGCAATCAAGCACTTGCAATGCTCTCACTTGAGTTACACCTCTAACAGATAGACTTAACTCATGATTTTAGTGTATATTATCAGTCAAATATTTACAACAGTAATAAGACCACTTTCTCGTCTAAACAAAAAAAAACTTCATTTTACCTGTTGGATGAATGAAATGAGTTGTGTGAAACACTCCTGATCATGATCAAAGCAACGACCCACATTTGGATATTTATAATGGCGCTCAGATGACAACCAGTAAATACAAGAATAATAATTGAGAGTTGAAACAAATAAAGCAGTATTTTATGAAACATTAACATAAAGTACTTAAACAAAAGTATCTCTCTATCATGGTAGATACTGTCCCTAACAAATAGAAATCACTTTTGAAAACAACAGAATGAAATGCGTAAAATAATATATGTATTTGTCACTACATCTAATACGTATGCTTATAACTTCCACAGCATAGCAATGAAAGTTCCTCATTACAAATTTAAAGCGTAAGCTTTGTTCCATGACATTAACTTGTAAAGTTTGTTATCTTCCACAATACAAATATTGTCATGTTTTAAAGTTCCAAGATAGAAAGATAAATACCCTATACCTTTACGTCAATACACAATAATTCTAAGAACACATAAGAGAAGGCAAAGAACAAATATATTACAATATGTCAATAAACTGCATCTGCCACATACAGTGCCAACGAGGCCTTTCGCTCAATACCAGGGTTCACTGGGCCAGCTGAGATACGACAGATATAATAGTGATCTAGGCACTACATGTATCATCAACTGTTAGGGTATGAATCAGATCAGGCATGTGAATTGTAATCATTATGAATTTTACTTAAGGCATTTAGAAATTAGATTTTTAAGATGGAATTAATAGCACAACCTATTTTGATGTGTGATTATTGCATGTCCCCTAATTTATCCAGATTATGATAAGTAGGTGTGTTAAACCTAAACACTTAATCTTTAATAACATTAGAGCATTAAACCTATAGGAATGTGATTATTAAGCCTCATCAAGTAAATTCAGAACAAATACTTCCACCCTGATCGATAATAATTTCACATTATACTCCAAATAACCTCATTAAGATTGTGTTATTAAAATGGTTCAAGCTTTTATCTGTTAGTTTTACCATGTACACATACATATAAATTTTGCGTTTACAAGTTTACATTTTAAAGTTATTATTTAATATATTCTGTTGTAAAACAGTAACTGAAACATTCCACATAGATTTCGAGACTTTTGTATTAAAAAAGCTTAAATTATTAAACTAAGAACACCACGAACATATTAGAGATGTGAATTATGTTTCTATATAAAAAACCCCCAGTGGCACAGCGGTATGTCTGCGGACTTACAATGCTAGAATCCGGGTTTCGATACCTGTGGTGTGCAGAACACAGATAGCCCATTGTGCAGCTTCGTGCTTAATTACAAACAAAATCTATATAAAGTATAAGGATAAAAATGGTCAAGTCAACACTGCCAACTCAATTTCAACTTGGATGGTGGACAAGGGGGAGCCTTTCATTGAAGTGATGGCGTTCTTTTGTTTAGGCATTTTTACATTAATAAAGCTACGTCAGCTTCACCTTGAACTAATATTATTCTGTCACTGTTATGAACTTTTTAGTACATTGATTCTCGTGCCATCTGTTTTTTCCTAAAACATTCTGTGATTCGACCTACAGAATAATATTGGTAGTGATTCTGCTAGCAGAGCATTAACTTTATGTATGCTTTTACATGGAAAATTTTCTTGACTTCAAGGACATCCTGAAGGTATTTCACACGTCTTGTGATAGAATGTCAAGTTTCACATTGAGCAGCTGGACAGCCATAGTGCACCTGTTCTTGGCCACCTTCACTCTGTATCAGTTATGTTTTTTAGGCCCGGCATGGCCAGGTGGTTAAGGCACTCGACTCGCAATCTGAGGATCGTGGGTTCGAATCCCTGTCACACCAAACATGCTCGTCCTTTCAGCCGTGTGGGCTTTATAATGTGACGGTCAATCCACTATTCATTGGTACAATTGTAGCCCAAAAGTTGGCGGTGGGTGGTGATGAGTAGCTGCCTTCCCTCTCGTCTTACACTGCTAAGATAGGGACGGCTAGCGCAGATAGCCCTCGTCTAGCTTTGCGCGAAATTCAACAACAAACAAACAAACAGTTATGTTTTCACTACTGCTGGTTATCAAACTCCCGACAAAAATACTGATGAGCTATAATGGACCTCGAGTATCTATTTGAGAATTTTGGATATTGAAGATAAATGAAAGGGCATCATAATTCATGTTATTCCTCTTCAAAAAGCGTCAGGAGTAACGGATCTTCATCAGATGAAGTGGAGACATTACTATATTTACTTGGGTTGTAAGGAATTCTGTATGGTCATTCAAATCAACACAAACGTCTTTAAATAACATATTTTTCTGCCACTTATTTTGAGAGAAAGACGTACGTCATATGATAAAATGAGAAGAATGAAAAACGTTTTCTAAAAGCAAAAATTATAAGGTAAGTCAACATTTTTCAACTTAATTGTGCTTCGGAAAAAATGCAAGGTTTTTGAAAGTTCAAAATCAATGTAGTGAAAATATACATTCTATACAACTAAGCTAACTAAGGAATTTTTCATCTAGCAGAAACAAGAGTAGCTGAGATCCTCATTTGTTTAAAGAATGATCCTCATTAGACCTTAATGAGCAACTCTTTCTTTAACCAAGTAGCAATCTAACATTTATCTTCCCTTAGGTATATCCAGTGAACAAATCATAAGTTAAAAACTGCTGAAATTTCATGTATGCTGCACTCTGAATAATTAGTGGTGCTTTACAAGTCTTAAAAAACAGTTTCCAAGTACAAAAAATATTATATAGAGTACTGTTATCACCACCTCCACTTACAACCATCAGTCAACATTCACTAATTACCAGAGCAATAAAAGCACAAGGAATAAGTAATGTATTTGAGTTGTGTTCCCCAAATATTATTACAATGTTGTCATTATGGAATTCTGTTTGACGTCATCTGACTCCAGTATATAGCTCAGAAAGTAACGATCACAGTTCTCGTCTTTTGATTTTTACAGAATGAAATTCATTCCACTTATGGTAATAGAGCTCTTACCTATTGGCCATACGTGACTCTCGTCCACATTCTCCAATATTTGGCATTATAACGTTTCGATGAATCCTCCAGAAGTAAGGTTTTCAAAATACATTTTACAACTTTTATGCTTATGTTAAGACAACGTTCATCATCTCTCCTTATTCGAAGCTGCTTTACACTACATATTTATATACATAAGATACAGGATGTCAGTAATGTCGTCGAAGCTATTTTTTAACTGTCTCTTCACATCAATTAGATTTTTCATCTTTGACCCAGCGTGAATGACTAGATAGGAACATATGGCATTGTCTTCCATATAATATAGGTCTAGTTTGATGGAATTTTGTATCTCACCACTGACTGATGCCTTTACTCTATCTCACTTCTTGTCTTAATGCAACCAATCCAGCACATCAAGTCTATATTACACTTGCCAGAGTGCAATCAAACAAGCACATACAGTCTGTATATTTCACACTTGTCTTAGTGTAATCAAACCAGCACATACAGTCTGTATATTTCACACTTGTCTTAGTGCAATCAAACCAGCACATACAGTCTGTATATTTCACACTTGTCTTAGTGCAATCAAACCAGCACATACAGTCTGTATATTTCACACTTGTCTTAGTGTAATCAAACCAGCACATACATCTCTACATTTCACACTTGTCTTAGTGCAATCAATCCAGCACATAGAAGTTCGTTTTACTGACGTGCACTACAATTTTTTGTGCGAAACTTGATCATTGAAGGTGTGTTCTTTTCCATTTGTTAAAATGTAAGATATGACTTAGTTTAATAAATCTGGAAGGTTGGCATGTGCTGCAATAAAATCCAACCTTTTCACTAAAACGGTTCTACACTTTTGTAATATTACTGTCTTTTGTTGACGAACAAAATCACATGCATTAGCAATAATGGTTTTCAGTCACTCCACATACTTCTAGAAACATTGCATAATCTCCATAGTTGTTGGTGGACAATACATTAAGTTAATAGAAACATTGTGTAATTTATATAGTTGTTGGTGGAAAATACGTTATATCTGTAAAAACATTGTGTAATCTCCATAGTTGTTGGTGGCCGATACATTAAGTTAATAGAAACATTGTGTAATTTATATAGTTGTTAGTGGACAATACATTAAGTTAATAGAAAGATTGTGTAATTTATATAGTTGTTGGTGGACAATACATTAAGTAAACAGAAACATTGTGTAATTTATATAGTTGTTGGTGGACAATACATTAAGTTAATAGAAACATTGTGTAATTTATATAGTTGTTGGTGGACAATACGTTATATCTGTAAAAACATTGTGTAATCTCCATAGCTGTTGGTGGACAATTCGTTAAGTTAATAGAAACATTGTGTAATATCCATAGTTGTTGGTGGACAATGCGTTAAGTCTGTAGAAACATTGTGTAATCTCCATAGTTGTTGGTGGACAATGCATTAACTTAATAGAAACATTGTGTAATTTCCATAGTTGTTGGTGGACAATGCGTTAAGTCTGTAGAAACATTGTGTAATCTCCATAGTTGTTGGTGGACAATGCGTTAAGTTAATAGAAACATTGTGTAATCTCCATAGTTGTTGGTGGACAATGCGTTAAGTCTGTAGAAACATTGTGTAATCTCCATAGTTGTTGGTGAACAATGCGTTAAGTTAATAGAAACATTGTGTAATATCCATAGTTCTGTCAGTTCATTTGCCTAACCAGAATTTTTAAACCAATTAATATGTAATGCTGAAATATCTATCTATATCAATATTATAATAGTGTCCGTTGTATGTCCATGTAACCAGTTCGCACGGTGTGGATGGACTTTCACCAGTATTTTCAGTTTCGCATTTTGCGGTTTTTATGAGTGTTTTTGTATTTTTCACAACCACTTCGCACCCTGTTGACGGATCTTCAACAAATTTGGAATGAAGGTTTGTTGGGTCGATGTGGAGATACATGGAAAGTTGCGGTTTCACATTTGTGTTTTACAGTTTTTATTGGTGTTTTTGTGCTTATTACAATAACATATAAGGGAAGCAACTTTTCATATCCTAAGATAACCTTTCATTAATCATGAATTTACATAACTTCCGTCCAGGGTACAAGTACTCCAGCTAGTAAAATATAAAATGTCTAAAGTATGACACATACATTTATAGCTTATAAAAAGTAAATGGCGCGTAACACTGTAACATGTGTACTTTATAAAAATGACTGAAATGTAATAACCTTACTTTCTAAGAATTGATTAAAAGACTAGCTGTAATACTTGTACATTGCAATAATAATAACGTGCGTATGATGTAGAATTTAGAGTTTTAAGCAACTCACTGACGTTTAACATTAATATTTCCAGTGTTTACCAACTTACTGTGCTATAAATTTGTAACATTTATAGTTTCTAAACACCAAATAAGGGATAATACTGAAATATTTGTAGCTACTACCAACAGACTGGGGTGTTATAGTGTAACACCAAATATTGGATTATAATAAAGATATATTTGTAGTTACTACCAACAGACTGGGGTGTTATAGCGTAATAGCAAATAGGGGTTATTATGAAATATTTGTAGCTACTACCAACAGACTGGGGTGTTATAGTGTAACACCAAATAATGGATAATAATGAAATATTTGTAGCTACTAACAAACGACTGGTGTGTTTTAGTGTAACACCAAATAATGGATAATACTGAACTGTCTATAGCTACTACCAACAGACTGGGGTGTTATAGTGTAACACCAAATAAGGGATAATACTGAAATGTTTGTAGCTACTACTAACAGACTAGGGTGTTATAATGTAATTTGAGTAAGAACAATCTGTTTGAACAATCTTGTATAGTTTCTACCATTGATTAATGTGCAGTATTCCAATATTCGTATTTTCTAAAACTGACTACGTTTTAACGTTAATATTTTTCCCAACAATAAATCGAGATGTAATAATATTGTAATTTCTTACTATAACTGATGTGCAGTATTGTACGTAGTATTTGTAGTGTTAATCAACTGATTTAGGCGTAACGCTGTAGATTTTAGCAACAGGCTAACTTGCTGCACTAATATTTGTCTAACAATCGACGTACGTGCGAGATTGTAGCGTTTGTAGTTTGCAACAATCAGCTCAGATTTGTATAATGCTAATTTTCCAACTAACATAAATCGACTAAGTTAGAACACAAACATTGAAATTTAGACGAATCGACTGACATAGTTTATGATAAAGGTATTACACTTCAAATATAACTCTTATGAATGTATTTTTCCAACAGTAAAACAAACTTTAATGTATTGCTTAATATTCCACACGTTGTTGTGATAGAAATGAAAAAGGGTGACCATACGCCATGATAACGAGAAGAAGAAGAACATAAAAGTTATCTTAGTAAAGTCTGTCCTAAGAGTCTTCGGACTACTAAGTGTAAAGATCCATTATAAACGTCCGTTCTTGGCTTGAAAGCAGGATATCTGAGTCAGGAACACACCGAGTGGTTTATTCCTTTAAAACGTCAGCCTGATCTCATACATCATTTAGTTGGAAGAGAGATTATCAAAAACACTCTCTCTTTTTTTGTAGAAATAGTATGTCTATATGGAAACATTACCTTACGAAACATGGTCGTTCAGAAACTCAGAAACAGCCATCTCCAAGAAATGTGTTTCTCTTAGATCTCGTACTTCTCTGCATGCATAAGTAATGAGACTATAAGAAGCAAAATTTCAAGTAAAATATATTAGCTGTTTAAAAGCCCAGGAAAAATTTAACAGCAAGCTTGTAATCCTCCGTAAATCAATTTAACTAGAAAGCATAAGACAGTATCAAGCAGCAAGCTTGTAATCCTCCGTAAAACAATTTAACTAGAAAGCATAAGACAGTATCAAGCAGCAAGCTTGTAATCCTCCGTAAAACAATTTAAATAGAAAGTATAAGACAGTATCAAACGGTAAGCTTGTAATCCTCCGTAAAACAATTTAACTGGAAAGTATAAGACAGTATCAAACAGTAAGCTTGTAATCCTCCGTAAAACAATTTTACTAGAAACTATAAGACAGTATCAAACAGTAAGCTTGTAATCCTCCGTAAAACAATTTAACTAGAAAGTATAAGACAGTATCAAACAGTAAGCTTGTAATCCTCCGTAAAACATTTTAACTAAAAGCATAAGACAGTATCAAAAAGTAAGCTTGTAGTCCTCCGTAAAACAATTTTACTAAAAGCATAAGACAGTATCAAACAGTAAGCTTGTAATGCTCCGTAAAACAATTTAACTAGAAAGTATAAGACAGTATCAAACAGTAAGCTTGTAATCCTCCGTAAAACAATTTTACTAAAAGCATAAGACGTTTTACGGAGGATTACAAGCTTACTGTTTGATACTGTCTTATACTTTACTTTCTAGTTAAATTTCCGTAAAACAATTTAACTAGAAAGTATAAGACAGTATCAAACAGTAAGCTTGCTTACTGCTTGATACTGTCTTATGCTTTTAGTAAAATTGTTTTACGGAGGACTACAAGCTTACTGTTTGATACTGTCTTATGCTTTTAGTTAAATTGTTTTACGGAGGATTACAAGCTTACTGTTTGATACTGTCTTAATTAAAAGCATAAGACAGTATCAAACAGTAAGCTTGTAATCCTCCGTAAAACAATTTAACTAGAAAGTATAAGACAGTATTAAACAGCAAGCTTGTAATCCTCCGTAAAACAATTTAACTAAAAGCATAAGACAGTATTAAACAGTAACTTGTAATCCTCCGTAAAACAATTTAACTAGAAAGTATAGGACAGTATCAAACAGTAAGTTTGTAATCCTCCGTAAAACAATTTAACTAGAAAGTAGAAGACAGTATCAAACAGTAAGCTTGGAATCCTCCGTAAAACAGTTTAACTAGAAAGAATAAGACAGTATCAAACAGTAAGCTTGTAATC
>NW_013666085.1:464603-468058 GCF_000517525.1 Limulus polyphemus
GAGGATAGGTTTTATAAGATAGTAATTAGAGTAATTAACAGGAGGACAGGTTTTATAAGATAGTGACTAGAATAATTAACAGGAGGACAGGTTTTATAACATAGTGATTAGAGTAATTAACAGGAGGACAGGTTTTATAACATAGTGATTAGAGTAATTTTACTCTAATCACTATCTTATAAATCCTGTCCTCCTGTTAATTACTCTAGTCAATATCTTATAAAACCTGTCCTCCTGTTAATCATTCTAATTACTATCTCATAAAACCTGTCCTCCTATTAATTACTCTAATTACTATCTTATAAAACTTGTCCGCCTGTTAATTACTCTAGTCACTATCTTATAAAACCTGTCCTCCTGTTAATTACTCTAGTCACTATCTTATAAAACCTGTCCTCCTGTTAATTACTCTAATTACTATCTTATAAAACCTATCCTCTTGTTAATTACTCTAATCACTATGTTATAAAACCTGTCCTCCTGTTTGTTAATTTCTCTAGTCACTATCTTATAAAACCTGTCCTCCTGTTAATTACTCTAATCACTATCTTATAAAACCTATCCTCCTGTTAATTACTCTAGTCACTATCTTATAAAACCTGTCCTCCTGTTAATTACTCTAATTACTATCTTATAAACCTATCCTCCTGTTAGCAGGACAGTATGATAAACTTAGGAACTGTGAATTTCGTAAAGTTAAAACAATTAATGAAGTAAACTGATCGGTTTTCCTGTTTTTATGAATAAATTTTCCACTTAGTTAGCCAACTGTTTGAAATAAACATTGCCTGATTAGCCCAAGCCGTTAAATTTCTCTGTCTTTACTAAAATTAGGAATAATTCTTACAGAAAAAAATAAATTTATCAAATAATGAAAAACTAGTGAAAATATTTATTTACAATAAAAATCTTGTAAAATTACTATTTTACTGTTTCTACCCAAACTGTAATGCTGCAGTAGGAATAATAAAAAATAGCTTAATATGTAATAAACACGATACATACTTACATATATGTCGCGTTACCCTCGAGATTTTGTCGCATTGCTAAGAAACTGATGCTAATGGTTCCTCTTTGTTATTCGGATATAAGCTCTTAAAATATATCAGGATAGTGGACTGTTTAAATTATTTATCATTTTTCAAAGGCTTAGTGATGACAAGAAGGTTTTGGCCTTACCTGTCAAATTATCACGCCCAGCTAATTCTAAGAATGTAACTTATTAAGCCTAAGCTGACAAAGAATTGAGACTTTGTTAGGTTTAAGAAAAGTGATAAAGTCATTCATGGCTATAGGTGTTTTTTCTTCATTACTCTGGTGAGTATCTTATAAAACATGTCCCCCCTGATTTTACCGCTGTCATATTTACATATTGCCGCTCTCAAAGTGTTTTGGTCTTGAACAAAAGCAAAAATAAAAAAATGGATATTTTTCTAGTCTAGTCTATAAGTCTATTATATAACGATTATATACAGACATTACTTGTGGAGGTTTACAGAAAAATAATGAAACAAAAATATATAAAATACATATGTAACACGTTTCTGAAACACAAACGGACAATACCCCACATTGCTTCTAAGTATCAAACAGTAAGTTTGTAATCCTCCGTAAAACAATTTAACTAGAAAGTATAAGACACCTTTTTTCGGTGAAAAATGAAGTTATGCAACTTCGAAGGAAGCGAGATTTGTATGATTGTTAGAATATCGTTAATATCTCCACTCCCTTTAAGATAAAAACACTAAGTGTATATTTTGTATCATCCAGTCTAAATGTGTTTTCTATGTAAACTTCTTTCAAGGCGTAATAGAGTTGTGTAAGAATTTTAAAAAATGAGATAGAATCTTAAGTTTTGGCTTAACACTATTGAATATAATTTGTGATTTCTAATTTTTTAAGATGTTGTTTTGTTATTAAACGCAAAGCTACACAACTATCTGTGCTCTGCCCACCACGGGTATCGAAACCCGATTTCTAGCGTTGTAAGTCTGCAGACATAACACTGTGTCACTGGGAGGCAATTTAATTTTTTAAGTTCTGAGTCTGGACGAGAGATCAAGTTTACTCTATTTACACAATGTATTGATTATTTCACACATTTATTCTGTAAACACGAACTGAAAATGAAGAAATCTCTGGGTGCTTTCTTTTTGTTTTAGTGCAAAGCCACACAATAGTCATCAACTCTCTGTCCACATTGGGTAATCGAACCTCGGAATTTAGCTTTGTAAGTCCGTTAACTTACTGCTAATCAACCAGAAAACGCGCTTTGAATGGACTTTTCGCAAAGTAAAATAAAAATAATTAAATAATGATTGATGGATTTACCTAATTCAAATACATGTAGCGAGTATTCTGTGCTAGTCGTTTGAAGTAACTGCATTTGTAACGGGCCTAACGAATTGTACGAAAACGAGCAAAATCCTGAAATTAGCTATTGCACAAGAAATACTTGATATATTTGCAAACGACAAACTAACTTCAGGACACGTGAATTGTTTCTGCAATTTCGAAGTTATTCTTTTTTTTGGTTGTTTTGAAAGAATTATACTTATAAAATATCTTGCAAATTCATGAGGCCCGATCGTGGTCTACAGGTCAGCACATTCAACTCCGGGTTCGAAACGTTGTGCTACCATACACGAATCACAGTTTTTGGTGTGGTATTCATTCCCAATACTCAGTTTAAAGAAGTCGAATTAAGCAGCGGGTTCCACCAGCTAGTTGTCTTTATTTGGTTGTTCAAGTGGAAGAAGACAAAAACTCTGAGCAATGCATATTATCAACACTTAATTAATTGATTTAGATATAAGCCAAGCATTATTATATTTTGTGAGTTTATTTTGTCAAGAAATAAGGTTTTATATTTGAACTTTTAGCTCATACTAGGGCTAACGTTTTATTTTCAAACTGCTCATATCTGACATTGAACCACTACTATAAATGGCCCGGCATGGCCAGGTGGTTAGGGCACTTGACTCGCAATCTGAGGGTCGCGGGTTCGAATCCCCATTCCACCAAACATGCTCGCCTTTTCAGCCGTGGGGGCGTTATAATGTGACGGTCAATCCACTATTCGTTGGTAGAAGAGTAGCCCAAAAGTTGACGATGGGTGGTGATGACTAGCTGCCTTCCCTCTAGTCTTACACTGCTAAATTAGGGACGGCTAGCGCAGATAGTCCTCGTGTAGCTTTGCGCGAAATTCATAACAAACAAACAAACTACTATAAATGATAGGAAATAAAATGTTGTTTGTAGATCCAAATAATCAAGGTTCGCATCCTGCTTTCGCAAAAAATTCGAAGTTCTGGGTGAAACATTCGGTCAAACCAGTGAAAATACTACCTTCCTCTAGTTCAGGGCAACCTGCGGCTCTTTGAGGACACCTGTGGGGCTTTCGGGCTATCCGCTGTGTTTAGCGAGGAGAATCGAAGGTCTTATAGTTTCTAGTT
>NW_013666085.1:468840-470143 GCF_000517525.1 Limulus polyphemus
TAAAACCTATCCTCCTGTTAATTACTCTAGTCACTATCTTATAAAACCTATCCTCCTGTTAATTACTCTAGTCACTATCTTATAAAACCTGTCTTGTTGTTAATTACTCTAGTCACTATCTTATAAAACCTGTCTTCCTGTTAATTACTCTAGTCACTATCTTATAAAACCTGTCCTCCTGTTAATTACTCTGGTCAGTATCTTATAAAACCGGTCCTCCTGTTAATTTCTCTAGTCACTATCTTATAAAACCTGTCCTCCTGTTAATTACTCTGGTCAGTATCTTATAAAACCGGTCCTCTTGTTAATTACTCTAATCACTATCTTATAAAACCTGTCTTCCTGTTAATTATTCTAGTCAATATCTTGTAATATATGTCCTTCGGTTGTTCACGGTAAGCTTACGGTATATCAATCTAACATCCGCGGTCGGTTTCTGACGTTTGCAGATAGCCTGTTATTTAGCTTTGTGCTTAAAGAAAAACAATGACATTTTACAATATATACAAAAAGATGTCTGAAATGGGCTCTACTATTGAACGGGAGCCTTTCTGAACAGAGATAAAATATACACATCTCTCGCTAGAAATGTACAAAAAAAGTTAGTCAGGAAATTCCAAGAAGCTGTTTTTTTTTTAAATTATAACCATGCACGGACTCTCATACGTGCTTTTTGAAAGATCGCATCCCGCTGGACTTACTAAACTAAAAACCGTACAATAGACACTGAAGAAGGTTAATTTTAGACATTTAACAGATGGGCCCCAAACACAATACAGCCAATTCATTAGCTTTACAATATTTTGCAAGTTACCTAACATCCCCACGGTTAAATCGCTCTGCCGTGAACATACAAACACACATCAGACTATCGTTTCAAAAGCAAATTAAGAAACTGTCATCACTCCACAAAATATCCTGCTATTCATCAAGATTCTTATGTGAACGACCTCTACATCATGTAAAACGGCGCCAAATACTCTTAAGGTGACATGAGTTATGAGTATGGAGAGTAAGTTTCATAGACTTCACAGACAGGGTTCGTTAGCGTCTGAACACATTGGATTCAGGAAACGTTCTTCGTTTGCATGTTGAATTTATTGCAAAGCTACACGTGGGCTATCGGTGCTAGCCTTCCCCTAATTTTGAAGTGATAGACTAGAGGGAAGCGAGCTAGCGAAAACTATTCACCGCTAGCGTGCGATTTGACTATCACCCTTACGAATAGTGTTTGTTTGTTTGTTTTTAATTTCGCGCAAAGCTACACGAGGGCTATCTGCGCTTACCGTCCCTAATTTAGCAG
>NW_013666085.1:470623-472928 GCF_000517525.1 Limulus polyphemus
ATAGTGAGATTGACCATCACATAATAACACCTCCACGGCTGAAAGGGCGAGCATGTTTGGTGGGACAGGGATTCGAACCAGCGACCCTCAGATTGACGTAGATTAAAAGATTATTCTTATAATTCTAGCTAACGAATGTCTTTAGCAATCTGATTACACTTTCGGCATATGTGATGTTTTTTTTAAGATTTAATACCATTAATCTATTGATACCTTTGACAGTATATCATAAATATCACATCAAGATTCTCTTACCTTTACATTGCTCATATATTTAGATTGGACATGGAAGCAGTATATAGGCACATTTCTCTTTTTAGTTTTTGTAGTGTTCAAATGGCGTTATGCTAGTGATGTCGTATGAAGAAAATAAGACTTAGCATTTATTATCATATTTTACAGAATAAATATTCATAAACAAAATATAATATAAAATTGATTTCACAAAAGGACGCCATCAGCGGCAACTAGGCTTTGAAGTATGTTACTAAGTATTTTTCAATTCTTTTTTTATGTATACTCACTAAAGTCTTTACTCCATCTTCTCTCAACTTCATGTATTCAAAAGGTTCCTCGAACCTTGGATACATCAAACATTGTAAGCGTCTCTCCGTTTATATTTATTAAATTAACCGTTAAAGGTGCTGAGGGGTGGGACGAAGGGCATGCACGTGCTCGTGGGCTCACGTCAGGAAAAAGTGTACATACAATAAATCATTTCTGCAGTACTTAGAACTAATGATGTGCTCTATATTCTGAATGAAAATACGTTCTTATAAGGTAGTCCACTTCGTTCTTTGATAACCATACCTTATGTTCAAGTGTCCGTATTGTTTTATATTTGTCATTTACATCTGCGTTTACATATATATATATATTAATTACTAGTTAAATAAAGACGTAGCTTTTTCTAAAAATTAGTCTTTCTGACAGGTTCTCACGTAACTCTAATTCGTCCTGAATATTTCGAATTTTAATTTCAATAGATTTTAATTTTATTTTAAAATATTGGACACATGTTTTCACAAAACCTTTTTTTTTATATCAGATATTATTTTTATGATAATTGACGACTCTCACCACAACAATATAATTTTAATAATACACCTTCGTAAAAGACACATGTTCAGTCATTAACAATAAAAAAGTATACAAATATCTTATATAACGTTATCGTGATTTAAGCAAACACTATCAATGTATTATTTCATCTTTCATGCTAAATCTAAGTCTATTAGTGTATTTCAAACTAAATTATGAGAATTAAAGTGTGCGTCTCTTTCGTTTTTTTATCACAGTTTAAGCTAAAATAACTAAAAAAAATCTCTGAGAAATATACAGGCAAAAGATATATTTTTAACACGTTAAAAACAAACAAACTAATGTGGTACTAAACAGGTTTAATCGCACTTAAAGAACAGTTTGAAGAAACTAGTGCAGTGGTGTGCCGCCCTAGATGAGAGACGCATACTTAGCACCTAATATTTGGTTCATGGATAATTCCTAACCATTTGATAATGCAAAGCAGCCAAGGTTAAACATCTGACTGGGGGACTACGACATAGCCATTTTCGTGTAGTCAGATAATATTGAGAAAAAATCCAAGGACGACTTAACATAAAACATCCTTATTATAAAGAGATACTGACAGTTATGAACACTTTCTGGGCCTGTGATGGCCACGTAATTAGAGTGCTCGACTCGCACTCTGCACGCCCTTTCAGTCATGGAAGGCGTTATAATGTGACGGTCAATTCCACAATTCGTTGGTAAAAGAGTAGCCCAAGAGTTGGCGATGAGTGGTGATGACTAGCTGTCTTCTCTCTAGCGTTTCACAGCTAAACTAGGAAAGTGTAGCTTTGTGCGAAATCACAAAGAGAATAAGTTAATACTTCTTTATAATTTCGCAATACGTCGAATGTTACAAGGTTTATTAAAGATATGATGTTCACGTCTACAGATAGCAGGACGTATGAAGACAATACTAGTAGAGTTTGTCTTAGAATTCAAATAGGTAGTACTTATCTGCTAAAAATGAAGAGGTTTTTTTCGTATATTTGCATGTTACAAACTTTCTAATACACTAAATTGTCCCAATATTTTCAAACCACCATTTAAATGCAGAATGCTGCACAGACTACATAGTTACAGCATGTTTTTGAAAATGAAGTTATGTTTTTAATCAATCACTGTTTAACTGGAAATAAAGCTCTGTTTAACGGTTCTGATAACAATGTCATTAAGAGAATGTTATTTTCTAGAAAGCTTTCCACTACTAACAAATTTAATGACATTGTTATCAGAA
>NW_013666085.1:473713-480631 GCF_000517525.1 Limulus polyphemus
TTCTAGAAAATAACATTCTCTTTGTTAGTAGTGGAAAGTTAATGACATTGTTATCAGAACTTTCTAGAAAATAACATTCTCTTTGTTAGTAGTGGAAAGTTAATGACATTGTTATCAGAACTTTCTAGAAAATAACATTCTCTTTGTTAGTAGTGGAAAGTTAATGACATTGTTATCAGAACTTTCTAGAAAATAACATACTCTTTGTTAGTAGTGGAAAGTTAATGACATTGTTATCAGAACTTTCTATAAAATAACATTCTCTTTGTTAGTAATGGAAAGTTAATAACATTTTTTTCACATCTTTCTAGAAAATAAAGTTCTCTTTGTTGGTAATGACGAGTTAATGACATTGTTTTCACTCCTTTCTAGAAAATAAAGCTCTCTTTTTTGTAATGACGAGTTAATGACATTGTTTTCACTCCTTTCTAGAAAATAAAGCTCTCTTTGTTGGTAATGGCAAGTTAATGACATTGTTATCAGAACTATCTAGAATACAGCTCTCTTTGTTGATAATGACAAGTTAATGACATTGTTATCACAATTATCTACAAATAAAGCTATGTTTGTTGGTAATGGCAAGATGATTTCATTATCGTGTTATATATTTTTTTTATTATTGAATAAATTTTATATCAATTCGTTCTAATTTTTGAAATGATTTATGCTGTGAAGCCCACATTTCCTAGTTAAACACATATTTTTATATCCTCAGTAAAAACACGATCTTTTACTGAAATAACTTCAATAGTCAACGAATAGTTTTGTTACTTTGTTTGTATTTCATGCATTATCAAATAACTTATATCATAAAAGGTAATTTTGTTGGTTTTATAGTTTACTTAGTTTTTCTAAAGTTCCACTGTTGTTGTTTTTTATTTAGAGGCTTTGAATGGTTTTTCCGATGACTGACATTGTGATTGGTTCATGTATATTTTTTTCAAGAACCACTGCATTGTTGTTTCTGTAATGTTTTTTTTAGTGTACTCATTCTTCGACTAGTATATTACTATAATGAATTATCAATCAATTGTTATATTAACTACCACGAAGTTATATTCAATACTAATTCTAATAGATAGGAATAATTAACTTTCAAATATCTCTCAGAAGTATAACTTTATCAAATTAACGAATAGTTAGTTTAAAACTAAACGTTTAAATTTTGAGAAGGAAACAAAACAAAGGACGATTTCCAAGTTCTCTTGATAAAAATATTTAGTTGAAGCATTTTCCATTTTTATAAGCAGTATTACGACACCCTTGGCAACAATAATTTCTAGTCTGTTAACGTTTAGTATTTTTTCAGCGAAAATTGGATAATTTTGACATTGTGAATGTAAAATGCATCGTATTGACTTTATATATTTTCTTATTATAGCTGGAAATTAAGTTAGTTTTCCAAGTGCAAAGCCACATTACAGTAAGTCACACTTATAGCACACACATTTCAGCTTAAATCATAAATATATTATCGTACGCAACAATAATATTAGGATAAATGATACTTATAATACAGCACCCCGCTTTACGATAAATAATACTTATATTACAGCACCCCGCTTTACGATAAATAATACTTATATTACAGCGCCCCGCTTTGCGATAAATAATACTTATATTACAGCGCCCCGCTTTGCGATAAATAATACATATATTACAGCACCCCGCTTTACGATAAATAATACTTATATTACAGCGCCCCGCTTTACGATACATCATACATCATTCAGAAGGAAAACTATATATTGTTTGTAAGTTTATGAAACTTTTGTTTATAAATCATTGTTTGTAGTAACTATTTGTAATAATTGTTATTGTAAAGTGTATTTTTGTGGGTTTATTAAAACGTATTTGTGTTAAAAACGAAGAGATGTGTATAAATCTTGTTGACAAATATCATAAACTGATTATATATCGGCTTTTACTTAAGTGCTAAATCCAAAGTACAATTTAACTACTAATCTTAAATTTATCAGTTAACTCAATTTCAAGCCGTTAGAAATTCTAATACGTAATAATGTTAACATGTATTACACTTATGTTAACATGTATCACAGTTATATTAAAATGTATCAAACTTCTATTAACTATTTTCACACTTTTGTTAATATGTATCACAATTATATTTGCATATACCACAGTTATATTAACATATTATGATAAAGCAACCATTTTTTGTCATTAAGAGCAAACACAATAAAAAAAGCAAAGATTTGTTGATTGAAACAGTTTTCACTGTCAATAATAATTTAAGATGTAATGCCAAGTTCGACAGCTTCTTATGATATATATAATTAGTATTGTGAACCTAATTTTCATAAATGAAATAAATAAAAAACAAATTATTAAGTAACACCATAAGTATTCGATCACATGCGATTTGAATGGCGATACTCAAAACCAACCAAAGCATAAGTTAACTATTACCTCTTACCACACGAAGATCTCTACTATGTATATCTTTAAAAGGCAGAGAGATGAGCCGATATAAACAATCTTACAAAGACTTTCATTGGTTAAATTAAAGTTTCCCTTGTTTCATCGAAACTTTGATTTCATTGGCTAAATTAATTTTTTCTTTGTTTCACTGAAACTTTGCTTTTATTATTAATTAAGCTAACATTTTCCATTATTTCACTGAAACGTTATTTTCATTGGATAAATTAATGATTTCCATTGTATCACTGAAACTTTGTTTTTATTGGTTAAAGTAACGTTTTCCCTTGTTTCACTGAAACTTTGCTTTCATTGGTTAAAATAACATTTTCCCTTGTTAGTACTATCATTACTAAAACTTTGCTCTATTGGATAAACTACCGACATGAAAAGTTGTTTCCATTGACTACAGTATCGTTACCCGAAACTTTGCTTCAGATGGACAGACTACAGTTACTGAAATGTTGCTCTCCTTGGTTACACTGCCATTGCCGTCATGTTTATTAAGTTAGTTTCATTATCACTGGTGAATGTTGTTCAGTTCGTCACAATATCGTTATCGGAAATCATCCTATTTGTTACACGATCGTTATTGAAGTAATTCTATTTATTGGGGGTGTGTGTTTGTCGGTTTTAGATCAAAACCATATTGAGCTATTTGCTGTGTCCACCTCGGAGAATCGAACCTCGAATTTTAACATTGTAAGTTCGTAACTGCTGTAGAACTTACTGATCCTGAAGATTTGCTTTCATTGATAACACTATTTTCACTGAAATGTTTCTTCATTTATTTAGAATATCGTTATTAAAATGTTGCATCAGTTGGCTACAATATCGTTATAAAGATGCTACTTTTACTGGTTACACTACTGTTACTAAAACGTTGCATCAGTTGGCTACAATATCGCTATTAAGATGCTACTTTTACTGGTTACACTATCGTTACTAAAACGTTGCATCAGTTGGCTACAATATCGCTATTAAGATGCTACTTTTACTGGTTACACTACCGTTACTAAAACGTTGCATCAGTTGGCTACAATATCGTTTTTGAAATATTTGCCTTCATTGATGACATTATTGTTACTAAAATGTTGATTTTATTGGTTTAGTTACCGTTAGTGATATTGGTTTTCGTTCATAACACTATAAATTGAAAATCTACTTGAGTTGGTTTAACTGTAATAGCATAAAATATTCCCACATTGTGAGTGCGTTATAAGAGTGACAGTCAATCCCTTATCGTGGATGGTAGGTGATATGGAACTGATGAGTGTCTTCCTTCCCTCTGGTGTGTAGTTCAAAATTAGGGACGGTTCCAGATAACCTTAGTGACTTTGCCAAATGCAAAAACCGTGATTACAATACTGTAAGTGTAATATTACTTTTATTAGTTACACTACTGTTACTGAAACGTTGCTTTTAGTATTTGCACTATTGTTACTCAAGCGTGGCTTCTTTTGATTATTTTATCATTACTGAAACTTTAAATTTAACTTAATAGAGGACCTACACATAGAAAAGAAGGCCTGGCATGTTCTGGTGGTTAGGGCACTCTACTCGAATCCCATTACCGAACATGCTCACCCTTTCAGCCTTGAGAGTGCTATAATATGATGGCCAAACACACTAATCGTTGGTAAAATAGTAGCTCAAGAGTTGGCGGTGGTTATTGTTGAATAGCTGCCTTTCCTCTAGTCTATCACTTCAAAACTAGGGGCGGCTAGAGCATAAAATCCTCCAGTAGCTTTGCACGAAATTCAATATGCAAACAAAAACACACATACAGAAAAAACATATTTTATCTTGTAGAAGGCTGGCTCGGTGTTGAAGTCACGAACAAGTTTTAAGGATTTTGTTTTTGTTTTTATAAGTATCTTAATTTTGAAATCTTACAATTATCTAATCTATTTGTGTATTTCTACCCAACTAGCTACGTATTTCAAACTAAATACTACCATACGTGGCTCGTGGCTCGTTGGCAAAACAATCAGTTCAGTGACCACTAAAGCTCAAGCAAGCCATCAATGGTTTAAACTGCTGACCATATGTAGGTCAGCCAGTCAGCACAACATGACCATATACGGTTATTCTTAAACAAATAGCAGGTTTAACAGTCACGCTTATAACGTTCCCATAGCTGAAACTGTGGAGTGTGTTCAGTAGCATATCAAAGCTCAAACCTTGGACCTTTTTATTCGCAGCTCAACCTCTTTAGTCACACATAAAGGCATAAATATTTTATTTTTTAAATAATTCATTGCTTTCATTTGCTGTTTAAAATTCTCATACTAATATATTAAGTTTCTTAGATCTGTTCAATACTGCTGTATTGTTTATTATATTGAAGAGTGAATTTATCCACGAAACATTCCGGTTTCATTGGAATATTCAACTCTGGGTACATAACGTATTGTACAATCTATAAATCGTTAAATCAAATCACGAATGTTACCTTTTAAGCTTTAGAAGGATGCCCATAAAACTGTATATGTAACGTTTAAGTTTCTATTTATAAAATTACATCTCTATTTCATTAAATAATTGTAAAACAAGTCATATCTAATACATTACATCTAAGGATTTAAGACTTATAAAATCAGTATTTCACATATGGTTAGCCACCAGTAGATCAGCGGTAAGTCCGAAGGCTTATAACGCTAAAAAACGTGTTTCGATACTCGTGGTGTACACAGTACAGATAGCTCATGGTCAATAAAGTGTTATTTATTCAGAATTTTATAAGAAATTAGAAGAAAAGGGCATTGTTGACTGCTGAAGAAGTAATTTACGTAAAGGTAATTACTTGTGATAAATTGACTGTTTGTTTAAAAATCAACCACTTAGCATGTTTCCTCAACCATAGTTCAGGCCACGGTACTTTGTTATCACACTGCTCTTTCACTGCCATCTAGTGGTCACGAAGTTTAGTGTTTCTAGGCAAGCCTCTTGGAGACATAAAGTGTTGATGCAACCATGCAAGACAATCATTCTGTCAGCCTCCGTGCTTACCGACCACCTCGTGCTCTCAGTCTTGTACCCTCGGGAATCACCATGTGGTCCTGGCCGACTGGCCTGACGTAGCAGTCTCGCAAAGAGAGTGTTGCGTGTGTATCACGTTCAGGATCACCGAGGAACAGCAGCAGACACCTGGCAGTCTCTGACGTTTGTAACCCGGATTGAGTAGCAAACTCAATGAAGCTCAGAAAACACTCATACAGGTGGTTCATCCTTTTACTGGTGTGGACAGGACTGGCATTAGGAAAGCAGAGAAGAGGTGAGATTTAACTCTAAGCCAGTGTTTTTTTCCATTATTTTATGAATCCTTATAATCGTTCAGGCACACATATTGCTGAGTTGAAAAAGTGTAAAGGTTTCAGTGTTACGATACGTGTCCGCAAAACAGTACTGCGTAAAACAAGTATTGGGAAAAAGTATTGTATTAACTTTGATTAACAGTATACTTCCTAGCTTGATTTATCTGATCTGACTAAATAATAATCTCGTAATTTTAGTAATGTTTCAACAAATGAGAATTAAATTGCCATTGCTAAAATTCATTAGTCTTATATAACGATCACGTAATGTCAGTATTGTAAAAAATTATTTTTTTTAGGATATTTTTATAATATATTAATAGTGTCTGAGAAATAACTATACTGTTTTGACTTGACAGTTTTTCTAAAAACCAAGTGATGAGAGATCAGACTTTATGGTCTAAGTTCAGAGCAAACTCCAAGATTAGATTAGATTATTTTTTATTACCGCGATGAATAACAGTCTGGGTGGATAAGTACACTCCTAAATCTAATGCTAAAGGTAGAACTGCATGTTTGTATAGTCTAATTATCATTATTTTGGATGATAATGTTTGAAAGGCCACGATTAGACTTCTTTCTTCACGAGGATCAAGATGTGGTTGGAATTTCGTTAGAATACTAGAGAGGCGTCGCATATCGTCTTGAGTGGCTATTAATGATATTTTGTTGACCAGTTCCTGAAAAACTCAAAACCTTAAGTAATAAGAATAATCCTTAGAGTTTACTTATATTCTTTGTTTCCTTTGCCGCTACTGGCGAGTCTGGAGATCTCATGAGAAGCTTGTAAAGTAAGAACAGTCACTAAAGGTTACATGTATTCTATGACTCTACTGGCGAGTCTGGAGATCTCATGAGAAGCTTGTAAAATAAGAACTGTCACTAAAGGTTATATGTATTCTTTGTTTCTTTCACGCTATTGGAATCTCTGGGGGCCTCATGAAAAGTGTAACGAGTTAAGTTTAAACTGTTACCAAAGCGAAGATTAGTGTATAATGAGATAAGAGAAGATCGGTGTATAATGAGAAAAGTGAAAATCAGTGTATAATGAGATAAGTGAAGATTAGTGTATAATGAGATAAGAGAAGATCAGTGTATAATGAGATAAGTGAAGATTCGTGTATAATGAGATAAGTGAAGATTAGTGTATAATGAGATAAGA
>NW_013666085.1:481444-506403 GCF_000517525.1 Limulus polyphemus
ACAGATATCTCATTGTGTAGCTTGTTCTTAATTACAAACAAGCAACCGACAATTACAAAAAAAAAAAAACATAGTGTGGTTTCGTATTCAGTTGTAACTACGGACAGAGTGGCCAACTTTGTTTCTTTTTCAATAAGGATATATTTCAACGTAATGCTAATGGTTGCATGAATTTCTTAAACTTGAACAGTTAGGTATAATTTTAAATACGTAGCTAGTTATAAAATTTTAATTTTGTCTCACATTAAAATGCCTTTTTTCACGAAGCTGTTAGTTCTATCGAATGAGTTAAAATCAATATTATTTAGTCTTAGCTATTATTATCAACATGTTAAAGAATGGTTAAATATATTGTTTAGAACATAACTCCTTGCAAAATTCTCAATATACACAACTGCTAAAGTAAATAAAAGACTGGTTAATTCAGGTTGTTTAAACATATCAAATACTCTGCAATATTCTATAGGTTAAATCACTAATCATGAGTTGACAGTAGTAACAAGAGTAAAACGTTCATTTCTCGAAATGAGTATAAACAGCATTTTATCTGAAAGTCAGTAATAGCAATAAAAGTAGAACTCTTGAAACTTGAGGGAAATTTACAATAGTTAAAAATTCGATTTCTGAAGATTTAGTTCTTAATAACAATACAAGTGGAAGTGTTGAAACTTGAGGGAAATGTACAGATAGTTAAACATTCGATTTCTGAATATTTAGTTGTTAATAACAACACAAGTAGAACTATTGAAACTTGACGATATATTACAATATTCAATTATTGAAGAGTTAGATGGTACAAACAATAGTTAATTACAAGTTATTAGAGGTTGAATCATTATTCAGAAAGAGTTAAAACTTTCAGTTGGAGGTTCAGCGAGTATTAGCAATAATTAAATTTCTAGTTTTTGGAGATTTAACCAATATTAACACTATTTAATTTACTTGTGATTGGAGTTTTAATTAGCATTAATAATTGGAAGTTCAATCAGTGTTAAGAAAGTTGGACTTTCAGCTGATAGAGTGAGATGCCAGTGTTAACAATAGTGACACTATTTGTAAGATATTTAATGATCAATAATGAACGTACCATTTTCTTCACATCATTATTATCAGTAGTTGAAATTCTAATTGTTAGAAACTTGGTCACTGTAAATATTTCTTATAGTTTCAGATTTTGAAGGTTTACTTAGAATTAATGAAATTTAAATTATCTATTTTGGGAATTTTAATACTTAATAAATTACCACTTGTAAGAGTTTTAGTCAGTGTTAATAGTAGTTCAATTTTTAATTAATGGAAGTTTATTGAATATTTATTGTAATAAACTATCAGTTGTTGGGAATTTTGTTTGTGTTAACAACGATTAAGCTACCAGTTTTGCAGGTTTAGTCATTATTAAAAACCGTTAAACTTTCATTTGTTGGAAGTTTTCAATATTAACAATAATTATAGTTTCAATTGTTGGGCATTTATGCAGTGCAAATTTTACTTAAAATAGCAGTAGCACGTGATTTATAGAGTATTAACCATAGTTGACCCACCATTTACAGAATATTTAACCACTAGTAACAGAAGATAAGACTTTATTTATTGGAGGTTATATTAATTAAACTTTCAATCGTTAGAGTTTTATTTCGTATTAATAATAGTTATACAAACAATTTTAATTTTAAATGCTTAACAATATTAATAATATTTATACTACAAGTAATCTAACTATTGTTAAACGACCAATTATTGTAACTTTGATCAGTCTTAATAATAGTTTAGCTACCAGTTTTAAAAAACTAGTCAATGTAAAGAATAATTAACTCTTCAATTATGGGAGAATTAGTCAGTTATACGAATTGTTAAACCACCAGTTGACAGAGTTTAAGTATTATAAGTACTTAAACTCTCAATTTTTGAAGTTTAGTGAGTATTGATAATGATTAAATTTAAACATTATTGTGTTTGAGGTTTAATTAGTTTAACAAAAGTTAAAGTTTTTCTTCTACCCAATTGAGTCACTCTTAACTAAGTTCAGCTGCTTGTTAAATTATTCTTAATACTGTTGGTTTATCAAGAAACATTGTAAAATAACTATTCTTAAACTAGATGTTATTGAAGTTTCCGTCACTATTAACAATAATTAAACTCCCAGTTATTGGAGATTCAATCACTATTAACAATAATTAAACTCCCAGTTATTGAAGGTTCAGTCACTATCAACAATAGTTAAACTACCAGTTGTTGGAGGTTCAGTCACTATTAACAGTAGTTAAACTCCCAGTTATTGGAAGTTCAGTCACTATTAACAATAATTAAACTCCCAGTTATTGGAGGTTCAATCACTATTAACAATAGTTAAACTCCCAGTTGTTGGAGTTTCAGTCACTATTAACAGTAGTTAAACTCCCAGTTATTGGAGGTTCAATCACTATTAACAATAGTTAAACTCCCAGTTATTGGAGGTTCAGTCACTATTAACAGTAGTTAAACTCCCAGTTATTGGAGGTTCAGTCACTATTAACAATAGTTAAACTACCAGTTATTGGACGTTCAGTCACTACTAACTATAGTTAAACTATCAGTTATTTGAGGTTCAGTCATTATTAACAATAGTTAAACCACCTGTTTTTGGATGTTTGACCGTTACTATCAAAATTTAAACTATCAGTTATTTGAGGTTCAGTCATTATTAACAATAGTTAAACCACCTGTTTTTGGATGTTTAACCGTTACTATCAAAATTTAAACTTTCAGTTGTAGGCGATTCAGTTATTTTTAACAAAAGTGAAACTACTGGTTATCGTAGCTTACGTCAGTATTAAATACAGTTACTTTACTGATTGGTTGACTTTAGTTGGTATTAATCATTAAAATAACAATTGTTTTTAAGTCAGTTAGATTTAAACAGTTAGACAACACAGATATTGAGTTTTTGAGGACCTATTGATAATTAGGCCTAAAGTTTGTGTCTAATGCTTTCTCTGCATCGCCAGCCTTTGGTGTTTAAACTGTAACATTTAAAGTATTGATACTTGTTATACTTCAGCTTTTAGACGTTTGTGACTTTTAGTGCAAACTACACTGAGTTCTGTTCACCGTGGGGAAGCAAACATTTGATCTTAACATTGTAAGTCCTCAAGTTTACCGTTGACACTCCGAAGGACAAGAGCTTTAATCAATACAAAAAATAGTTCATCTTTCATCTGTTATACATTCAATCACCATAGAAAATGTTGAGACGCGTTAAATAGATACTGTTTAGTATAGAGTAAGTAATTAGAAGTTATTGTATTTGGTGTTAGTTGAATATCTGTTGTTCTAGTTTTAGAAATTACGAAGCTTGTTATATATTAAAACCTTATTATAAATGCATATTATCATAAAGCAGAACTAAAGCTTTTAATTGTATGAAAGGTTTGATTCATCATTTGTGTACCCTCGCTGTTAATAATAGTTTTCCTATAATCCAAATAATATCTCGTGAGGTTCGGCCATGCTGAGGGGTTTATATTAAGCTTAGATCCATAAACTAAAATATCACTAGAAACTATTAATACTAATTTCGGTAGGTTAATTAATTAAAAATTGTAATTACATCTAGGACTAGATACTAGTCGATCTAGATTTAATCAGTTTGGACAGTAATTAGATACAATATTCACACAAGTACTGATAATTAATTTTTCATAATTAAAGAACCAGACAAGCTTAGATAGATTTAACCGTGTTAATTACTCAGTTTGAAGTTATATTTTCAGATAGAATCCCTATTAACTGGCCTTAGTCGATGCGAAACACAAGAACAGATAGCAAACTCACATTACTACAAAAAGTCTATTATGATCGTTTCCATTTCTTTATAAAGATTAATAAAGTAAAGTTTAAATGCAGTTTTATTCTTTATATCTCGTAAATTTCCACCTTCGATATGACTTTAAATAAAAAATATTTGGCAGCACATAACAAATCTAATATTAAATATATTGATAACGATTTTGGGCTCAAGTAGATTTAGCAATGGGATGTCAAGGTATCAGTTTTTCCTGTCCAGTTTTACAGGTCGATCTACAAGCGACTGTAATTCGCACAACCTTTCCTAGTTCCATGTTTTAAAAGCTAAAAGCTTTGCTCTTCTCGTTACTACGTTTTATTATAACTGGATAATATTACAGAAATAAAGTTAACTGTATGTTTCCTAAGGAACTGAGGTCTTTATGTCATATTCGTGAGTTTCTAGCCATCTCAAGAGACAAATAACGTCGTTCTCAATTTTGTTATGTAGCTGGGCAGTGCCCTCTGTCAAGGTTTAGCTGCAATGATAAAAATATGGTTTACTGAGACACACTTCGTATGCATATAGTGGCCTGACATTAAGTCTGACATCTTAAGTTCCCTAATCTTTCCTAATCTCGGAACAGTTACCTCCAAATAAATACATACGGTATTACATTGTATTCTATAATTTGTTGTTTTCTTTTCTGTATTCGTTACCTATACTCGTCAAACTGGTATCATTATTGTAAAATAGATCATTTTTTAAACATCAATCAATTCAGTGACTCAAATGATTAATACTAAATATAATATTCGAAAGTAATACACAAACATATAGCAAATTCTTTTTAGTTCTGTATTATACGAGAAAACACATTACCTATTATTTTAAAGAGTTAATTAATATGTTCGTGTTTATTTTTTTACGTTTTAATAATTGATTTTAACGGAAAAATCCTCACATAAACTCTGATTTGGAGATTTTATCTTTTTGTTGAAATAACACAGTGTTGCTTGAAAAATATAAATATATATATATATGTAGAAAGAGAGAGAGAGAGAGAAAGAGAGCGTTCTTATAACAATATTCTATTTATATATATAACTACTGTCTTCGTTTATTTGTTACATAGTTTGTTCAAAGCTTATCATATATAATACGCACACGTCATGTCATATGGTATACACAAGGTATACGAGCAAAGAACCTAGAAATGAAAATGATACTTTGGAGCAATTGAAGCAAAAAACAAGGAACGTAGAACATTCCTTTACGTTTACAACTAAATCAACAAGTAATAAGTTAGGGAATGAAGTAAAAAGAAACTGAGCATTGGAAACTTAGAATGCTTACTTACCTGTGATTGTGATTGTAAAAAACACGTGTTAAAGAGAGGAATGAAATGACTGTAACTAAAACAAATATTAAAGGATGATCACTTCGTAATTTTTGTGTTATAAGAACAAATGTTACTTCAACTTATAATAACATGTCAATGAAAGGTATAACAAACACAAATTAAAGAACAAAATTGTGTAGAAGTACTAAACTAGGCAAAGAAATATGAAAGCTAAATCAAGTGAGTTAACAACTGGGTAAACTAATAGATAGAGATAAAGCAAAATATGTTAATATGCAACTAAGAAAGAGTAGTACAAACATATAGTAAAAGGGCAAGAAAATAAGAAATTATATGACAAAGTGTTAGTCAAGTGATTAAAGAAATACTAGATGGTGGGAAAAGAAATGTTCAGAAAAGGAAAAAAAGTACAATTCAAAAGGAATAAAGCTGAGAAAGAACTGATGATGGTTACAATGAACAATGAGTGTAGACAAAGAAATACATTATGTAGGATAGAGCAAGTAGGTAATAAAGTAAACAATGAAATATCTAAAAATGTAATAAAACAACAAAATAAGTGTTTAAAAAGTAAAAGAAATAACCTTTAAAAATAGATAAAAATATAAAATTATAGGAGAAAAGTAGTAAAATAAACAAATAATGAAAGGTAGAGCAAGTATTAAAGAAATTAATAAAATTTGAAATTATTGAAAAAAAGAAATACAAATAACAAAGTATTGGATTAATAAGATAACAACAAAACAAAGAATTATACAGATTATTCACTAACACCTAATAACGTATTGGACTAAAAAGATAACAGCAAAACAAAGAATTCTACATTTTGTTCACAAACAAATAATAACAAAACAAACAATTCTACAAGCTGTCCTCAAACAAATAAAAAGTATTTGACTAATAAGATAACAGCAACACAGAGAATTCTACAGTTTCCTCACGAACAAATAAAAAGTATTTGACTAATAAGATAACAGCAAAATAAATATTTCTACAGGATGTTCACAAACAAATAACAACAAAACAAACAACTGTACAGGCTGTCTTCAAACAAATTAAAAGTATTGAACTAATAAGATAACAGCAAAATAAAGATTTCTACAGGATGTTCAAAAACAAATAACAACAAAACAAACAATTGCACAGGCTGTCCTCAAACAAATAAAAGTATTGGACTAATAAGATAACAGCAAAATAAAGATTTCTACAGGATGTTCACAAACAAATAACAAAGTAGTGGACTAATAAGATAATAGCAAAGCAAAGAATTCTACAGACTGTTTACAAATAAATAATAACAAAACAAAGAATTCTACAGATTGTTCACAAACAAAACAAACAATTCTACAGGCTGTCCTCAAACAAATAAAAAGTATTGGACTAATAAAATAACAGCAAAACAGAGAATTCTACAGTTTGTTCACAAACAAATAAAAAACTATTTGACTAATAATTTAACAGCAAACCAAAGAATTCCTCAAGCTGTTCATAAACAAATAGTAAATTATTGGACTAATAAGATAACAGCAAACCAAAGAATTCTACACGCTGTTCACAAACAAGTCAAACATTAAATTATACAATAAAAGAGTAATGACATAAATAACTGAATATCATAAAAATATGTTCAGATCGGTGGTTTAGATTTTCCAAGGTGGAGATAGCCATTGTACTTAATGACATTGGAATGTGGATCGACTTGAAGACCCAGGATCATAAAGAAAGAAACATGCAACAGGTTGAGCGACCCCATTTTTTCTGATCAAATTGCAGCATCTTCTGACATGTGAGAATCCAAGAACACAAAGTCAATTTCCAACGTGATCCACATTCTCCAAACAGTAGTACGCTACATAAACGTGAAGGATTTCTTCAGGAAAAACGAAATAAGTCAAATGTACACGTGTTGCTTCAACGTCATATTTAAAATAGGAAAACCTGAAGAAAAATGTATAAATGTACCTAGCCGGGACATGATGGCTGAACGTGGTAACACTTGACTAAGCGTATGTGTACCTCGATAACTGTAACAAGCCTGTTGTTATTTCTACTGGCCAATGGGTAGAAAAATAATTCCAAAATGTTACACGACATCTTTCGAAATTTTTTCAAACAATTTCGTGATCATTGCTGGATACTGCACTACAATGAAGTTAGGAATCAGGACAGTGGAGTCAAAGGTCAGAATGAACTTTCTTTACTAGCAAACTAATGTTCTGGACCCTTTGAACCGCATAGAAATACCGGATTTTTACGTAAACGAGGTTATGTGTCGTATTTTTGATTCAACATACGCATATCTGAAGCAGCTGGAGAATGAAATGGGTATTCATGATATTCCATACGAAGAAATATCGCTTAAGGCACTAAATTTCTATGTGATCGAACTGTTGAAATGAATGCTGGGAAACCGTTGTCCTCGTACACTAGGTGGATTATGGAAAGTAGCAGGAAAGAATGACATACTTTGGAAACGACGGACTCTTTTGCTATAGATACTACAGTGCAACTCTGTTGTCAAAAATACATGATCGCCACATAGAGCATGATCAGAAGTTGTGAGACTCTAAAATCAATATAATATAACGTACTCAAGCCTTTATAATGAGCTGAAATTTTGTTAGATATTAACAACGCACTAATTTCAGACGTGATGGATAGAAATACTTTGGCAAAGAATTTTCAAATTGTTTTCACGATGGTTAAATTCCACTCGCTCACAGGAAGACATCTATCAGTGTTAGTGGCACCACTTTGTGTATGATCAATAATAAGTCTGTGTTACAAAAGAAAGAGACAAAATAGAATAATTTAGGCATGTATGTAAAGAGATAAAATCGGTTTCCTTTCTTTTTTGTTTACTACTTTTGTGGCATTAATTTTTATGACAACAGGAACACGAAATATTCAAGGATATATTTTTTTTTTATTCAAGCGTAGATTTCAGTTGGTTGTTACATCTTTTTCTTAATATCAAAATAATTAGACCTTATATGAAACAAAGATTATACTTTTTTGTTTCGTTTTTCGATAAGCACACTGCTTCTAACATTCCTGCGTACATATCTGAATGGATTTTTTGCGTAGCCCTTTTTTTCTGAGAAAGTTATCAGTTGGAAACCAAAATAGGATATTTATTCTAATATATATATAAAGCAGGAATGTTTAGTGATTAATTCTACTTTGTAATCTTTATCACTTTATCACATGAAATATGTATAAATATTTGTTGGTTCTTAATCTGCATGACGTACATTGAAGCGTTGTACTGTCAGCTACTGTTTGGGTTTTAGTGGAACACACCTAACGAAGCTGTAAAGCGAAACGTTGAGTGTCCAATTAAAGAAATACAACACATTTTATGCTATAAGGTCGTTTATTACTAGTATTAAAATGTCTTTTGTACAATAATATACACTACAGAAACTAAATAATAGGTTTAATGGTACTTTATACCCGAAAAGAGAAATTAAATTGAACCAATATTTTAAGCTACATTTCCTAAAATACACTGTCATGTCAAAGGTATTTGGACATATATGGCAGTGTCATAATAGTGTAACAGTGCTCTTGTGTTGTATATCTACTGCTACTATTGAAATACTATTCATTCAATTCCACAGAAAGTCGCTAGACGTTTAAAAGAATTGAAATCTCTACTCGGGGGCGAGCCATTTTAATACGTCCTCATTGATATCAAAACAGACGTATATGCTGCGTGTTTTGTGACAATAATTGCTCAAATACACCTGGAATTTGTTACCTTAAGATATCATGGTAACCATAGACACTTCGACGTATTAGATACAACCAATTCCACAATACCACCGCAACAATCGTTCACAGGTGGAAAACTGTTCACATGCCTGCCACCAAAATTATGACAAGCTACAACTTCAAAACTGGGTGAACCGACTTTCTTTAGTTCAAATATTAATTAATGTTAGTTAATGTATAATTTTCTTATCCGTCATATTCCAAAGAGCGAATACTCACAGCCATCTTTTTGTATAGGCTTTAAATATGATTACAATGGATGCAAAAAAATCACTCTTTATGCTTTAAAAATGATTTTTTTCGTAATTTTTCACCATACTACAGAATGACTTTTTCCACAATGTCATAAATGTTTCACCGTTTTCAAATAGTTTAATTGTAAATAAATTACTCTTGAACAAACATTTATCGTATAGATGCTACATATTGTCAAAACCCCTCTTCTTTCACTTTACTTATTTTATGATGTTCAGTCATCTTATACACAGTTCCACATTATTAATCATCCTATTTGATGTGTTTCTGAATCTGTGTCCGGTTCATTTGCAAAGCATGCTAATGAGTTCGTGTTCTTATACGCTAAAACAATTTTGACAAGGCAGAGTACATATGCGACTCAAATTCAATAACGTTTCATGGTTTAATCGTACCACATCATTGTTTTAAATGTTTTGGATATTTTATGAGAGTTATAATCTACTTAACTTCTGTAAAAGTTTCGTTAATAATAACAATAATTAAATGTCATACAGAATGTACCCATGTTGACCTAAAATGATAACTGATGTGTTTTAATAAGAAAGTTGAAACTTAGTTTCTGAAACGGTTGCGACCTTAGGTATTTTAAGACTTTTTTTTTTCTTTGCGAAATGCTGACGATTATGATTCGTGTTTAACTTCAAAAACAAGTCGTATATATTAAAAGTTCAGTTTTTTCAATCCTATCTTATATAATTATGAAAACATGACCGTCCTAAAATTGCAATCTAAATCATTCCTTTCTCGAATATTGTATTGCAGGATATAAGGTTCAATTGATTTGATTGTTTCAGAAATTTCACAATAAAAATGATGGCGATACTTAAGAATAACAATATTGTGTATTTATAACACAAGGGGACACATATAAACAACATTGTGTATTTATAATACAAGGGGACACAGATAAACAACATTGTTTATTTATAACACAAGAGGACACATATAAACAACATTGTGTATTTATAACACAAGGGGACACAGATAAACAACACTGTATATTTATAACACAAGGGGACTCAGATAAACAACATTGTTTATTTATAACACAAGGGGACACATATAAACAACATTGTGTATTTATAACACAAGGGGACACAGATAAACAACATTGTGTATTTATAACACACAAGAGGACATAGATAAACGTTTCGGAATTAGCAGATTCCATCTTCAGTATCTAAAGCAAAATAAAAGAATTACATCATTCCTAAGTAAGTAACTGAATTACTTAGTTATAATAACAGTAATTTAATCAAACTAGAACAACAACGTTTATCTGTGTCCCTTGTGTTATAAATAAACAATGTTGTTTATCTATATCCCTCTGTGTTATAAACAATGCTGTTTATCTATGTCCCCTTGTGTTATAAATACACAATGTTGTTTATCTATGTCCCTCTGTGTTAAAAATAAACAATGTTGTTTATCTGTGTCCCCTTGTGTTATAAATAAACAATGTTGTTTATCTTAACTATAGTTGTCTTTATTATTGTGATTATTCATAAATTTCGTTTTATAAGTTTGAATCTTTGTCATATGAAATAAAGTTATAGAAATATGATTTTTCTATACCCTATAAAAAAGGACAAAGACATTATTCAAAGTTTTAAAAATGATTTTTTTTTCTTAAGAAGACCCCATAATTACCAAATTAGTGTATAAGTATAGATTGCTTAATTGTTGCGTACTCCAGATGACCTTAAGCGTCTTAAGAATGTGAGATTCGTTTAATATGCACCTAGGAAGTTTTGAAACTCACTTAGCGCCTTCAGGGGACAAGAAAGTTATCCGCACTGATTAGCGAGCTTCGTTAAAGTGTTTGTTTTTCCTGAAGAGCACATACTGGAAGAAGAACAAACATGTTAAAGTGATTAAGTTGATCTCTTCCCTCAAGTCGAAGATCGTATTGGAGATGATAAGTCTTAAAAACTACGGTAAACTTGAGTAGAATCTTTGATTTGGTCTGTTTAACTTGTTCTTCTTGTTGAAGTTCTAATTTGATAGGTTTTGAGTGTTGTGTTTTCCTCTGATGACAGAACTTGCAGTAACTTAGATAAACAGAAACCATGTAATATAATGAAGCCTGAGTGTTATTTATTACATGATAATACACAATTTAATTTACATAATCATTCTTAGTTATCTATCCTTTGATGCCTGAGTTTATTGATCTGTTTCGGAAGTAAATAGATCTATTGATGTTGCAAGGGAACCTTCATGTTTCATGTCAAATTACTATGCTTTATTCGTAAGTTTGAGTCATAGTATGAAGAATAATGTTCAAACAAGTTTTTGTATTTTGAAATTGATACATTATTGAATTGTTTTGACAAACGCAAAATATAGTAAGGACATTCAAACTATGATCATTAATGCTAATTCATTCTGCGCCTATCAGCATATGTATATATTCTACGTACGGTAACTAGTAGCGTTTGAAAAATAACAAATATGACTTCTCTCACGTTTTCGCTAATAAACCCGTGTACAATTAATACTGTCGAATGGTATCTATTCTGTACCTTTTACACACACACACACACACACACACACAAAATAAATGAAATCCTTGGAATATTAAACCTAATACTCAGGAAGACCACTGGAATACACACCTTCACATGAAAAATAAAACTGTTTAGGTTTCAGTTGTTATCGCATCAGAAAGTAAGATTCAAGTTTTTCTAGAAAAACGTTTCTGTGATTTAAGAAGCCAACATTTTCTAGAAAAACTTGGATCTTACTTTACCATATTTAGGAACATTCGGTTTCGAAATAGCATTTTTTTAGGGTAAACAAACTTATAACATACGAAGTAAAAATGTTCCATTTGCTTTGCTGATTTAACTTCATTTTCCTTCATCACCAGCATTCTTTCTTGCTCAGCCAACCGAATGATTTTAAAGCTTCTGGTACGGACAGGCTGATCCCAGTTCTTCAAAACATCTCCAGCTGAACTCGGTGTGGACTTGAGTTTTATATCTAAGGGTTTCGTGATTAATTTAGAAAAAAAGCCATGTTGCAGACTTCTCTAACTTCGTAATATGTTTATTGGTTTAGTACGAAAACACACGGTAGGAGTAAAGAAAAAAAAGTATCTTTAAACATTTCAAATTATAAGTCTGTTTACACTGAATTAAGCTTGATATACTCTGAATAAAACTGCATGGGAAATGATTATTGGAGGGAAAATGTATTCGTATAACAATAATTAAAAAAATCATGCAAGAAATGTTCAAAACAAAGTAACTCGATAAATGTAAAGTGTTTACTGTTAGAAATGAGTACAAAGATTCCATTAGAAAGTAAATTCGTGAGTAGGCTCTTTAACAGTTTATTTATTTATTTTTTGTTTCTGTAAACTTTAAAAAATATTAGTTATACATATCACCATTTTAGGTAGTGTGTGATTAAAAGCCCCGTTTATTATAAACAGTTGTTTAGTTTCATGACGAGAACTAGAAAATTAATAAATAAAGTACGTGCAAGAACTCAAGTTGTTATCTATCAATATAAGTAAGTCATATCTAAAGATACGTTTGATATAAAGACAGACATATACAGCTATAATGTATATTAAATATAGGTCATTTAAACAGCATATAAGTAGTAATTCTAAATATTAACAGTATTTTAACAATATTAGTAAGAAATTAAACATGTAAAGACTGCTAGTCAAATATCCTTTCATTTTAAAATCTGTCATTTCCAGAATAAACCACAAATAAACTTTTAACCTTGAATCTCTAAGTTGGATTATCTGATAATATTGGCAACCTTTCTGATGTATTATTATTATTATTACAGATAGCTCATTTGAAATAGTCCTAAATCGTTATACTGATGTTGCATAAAAACGTCAAAATATTGTTTTGAAATTAGCAACATTATTCAATGTATATTTTTGTTTATAATGCTAAAATTTGGGGTTCGAACCCTACGATGAGTACAGCAGAAGAAGTCCATTCTGAAGCCTTGCGATTATTCAAAACAAATAAACTTTCCGCCAAATTTGCTGTTAGCATGCTTTAATTCAAGAGCTTAAAGTATAATTTTGAAAATAGTGGTTATCATTATTCGAGGAAAATCCAATATTCTGTCTCTATAATCTAGAAAGTTTGAAATAAGTTTTATTCTTAGGAATAGAGTTGATCGTTTGTTTTCAAGCTTAATATATTTGCCAGATTTTTTAGTTTAAAGTGTCTTAAAATACACTTGTGTTTAAAGTCATTTTGATATTTGTGAAACTGAAGCTAGAGTACAGTCACTTTAAGATTTGATCTCTAACTGCAACAAAATATATCTCATATCCTTTCAACTAATATAATGAGAATGGTAATCTAAGGCTCTGTGACATCTTTGGAACATAAAAACTGAATCGAAGCACAATTAAATGCATAGGAAGATCGCAGTTCAGATGGACTCTTAACTCTTTTTTTTTCCAATGACTCATCGCCGGTACAGAAACATCAAATAAGGTGGATGTAATATTCAAGTATGAGTTGAGTTGTTCAGTCATCCGCCAGCTCTTTTGACTCATCACTCATGTTTAAAGCACTAAAGAAGCAAGTGCTCGCTGTTGTAATCTACGCTTAACTAACACCAGTTGTCTTAGTGGTAATCGGTGAAGGTTCAATATATGGTGGTGCACTCAATCATCGTGTCACCTGACTACGGGCTTAAGTTACGTACAGGAATATATTTAATCTGTACACTGATTATGTCACGAGTAAATATGGAAAAGTAATCTTCTGTTTGGTGGATATAATAGTGCACCCAAAAAGACACTACTTATCGAAAAAAAGAACAGAAGACAAAGTTGGAGCGGCAGTGACATCCACTGATGAGATTTTAGCAAGCACCGCAAACAAGTAATGGGTTATCAACAGTCTCTATTGATATATATGCAAACGAAGAAATTACAGTCTCGTCACACACAGGAAGATATGAATCTCCTCATTGTAACGAAGAGTAACACTGTGATCCTAGTTGATATCACAGACTTACAGATCCTGCTCTGCTAACCACACAAGCCTTGAATCACAGGACTTGTTCTTCCAACCGGAGCCAAAGAAAAACTCCAAAAATCATCACGTATAAAACACAGTAACACAGCAATTAGGTCCCAACATCCACTTTGTGCATGTTATCCTGCTGTATGACACTATCGCTTACCTACCGCTTATCGGAAAGTGAGCTTCATTGAAAACGTTCAGCAGCAGCATTGACTTACTTGAACAGGAGAGAAAGTCCTAGTCTACGGACGATATCGCCACATCTGGAGAGGAAGTCCTAGCCTACTTGTATAATGGTGAGCCTGGCAAAGGACTTGATATTCTGCAACACAAGCGATTTCACGAAACGTTTGCCACCAAAAGCTCACACGTTCGACTACAGAGCCTTCCTCTTATATCAGCTGGAGTAAAGCACCACAGCCTACGTGCCTACTACCAGATTCAACAGTGGAAGAGATCTGGGGGAAATATGCTACCAGAAAAATGAGAATAGAGAAATAGTGAAGGACGAATTGTTCCTGTGATGACAGTACATGACAAACTCCTAAGTGTGATCACACTGACTTTTTGTCAACAATGACTTTTAGATTATCATTCTACGTTTATTGGATGCGAAGCTATGTCGAGTTGTATTATATAAGTGGTGGTCATCTGTGTTACAATTTTCAGTGATTCCCTCCATACTATTCACTAAGACTTTTGATATGTTACCGACGACATATTTCTGGGTAGGAGACAAGCTTAGATATTTTTCATTTAGAATTAGTGGTGCGTTTGGTCTTATTTTTTCTAATAATGAAAGGACTGCTATTATTCTTTTAAAGTTTTATTATTCCGTTTGAAAACTACTGTTTCTAAACTTCGTATATGATCGGTCCTACTTTTAGTTACTTATGCATATATGAACAATTTTACAATTACAGTTACAACTAGTAAGAAAGAAAACTATATGCTTTTAAGGATTAAGTCTTTAAGCTATCATGTCGCTTTTGACTTACTAGATGAAAAAATAAATGAAATGTTATTAATTCAGACTATTTTCAAATGTGTATGTTGTTCTTGCTACACGAAAGGATGTATTGAAACCTGATTGACTTTTAGTGCTTTGGACATGAGGAAGCAATTGAAATCATTATTGATAAGGTTGGTGGTGACTATTTTAAAACAACGAAGGTTTTAATGTAAACCACCAACGATTATTGCACGAGCTACAGACAGGTGCTTATCTTTTAGAAATATAGAACGCGAATAAGCTCTCAAAACCTGGCTCATTAATTTTCAGCAATCAAGCAAGGAAATCATTAATGTCACGTGAAGACTGTATCAGTTTATGCTGCTTTTGTCAGCTGTTTCAATCTACTAAACTTTCAGGCGTAATAATTGATTAACATGACTTAAGTGTTGTCGTGTAGATCAGAAAGATCACCTTAATTTTATATATGACAGGAGTTCTAACTAGGCAACATTGCTCGTAAAGATATAGTATAATAAGAATATGTTAATTCATCAACCCAAGTTTCTACAATACTGAGTGAGTCCCACAAATAATAAATACATGTTTTACGGATTCAGTCTCAGCCACGAGAAAATGAGAATGATTGTTGTTGTTTTTTTAGAATTGTCACTAGTTTTACAGTTTGTAGACATTACATGGTAATTTAACAGTGAGGCTATTGTATTTCAGGGGTTTTACAGTTTGTAAGTATAACATGGTAATTTAACATTGAGGCTATTGTATTTCAGGAGTTTTACAGTTTGTAGACATTACATGGTGATTTAACAGTAAGGCTATTGTATTTAAGGAATTTTTATTCTAACTTTAAATAATTAACAAAGTTTAAGATTTAGGTTCCAAAATATAAAATGTTACTTAAAAAACAGTATTGAAGTTTCATTCGGAGCCTTTAATTAATAAACTTAAGATAATCTGCTGTACATTCAAATGTCACTAATGGTTTAAGGTATTCTATTATACATTTACATTCTACTACTGGTTCATGGTTTTGGTTTTATTTTAAAATCAAATATGGCTATGAGTGGAATACAGAATTAGTGGCAGAGATTATTAATAGCAAATATAATTACAATCAAAGTTTATTTATATAATAATTAATTGGTAACAGAATGTAACAGAAGCAGCCTAATTATCAGCGGAGATGAATAGAAATAGACACTATTAGTAACATGTGATTATTAGTTGACTAAGAAGTTAAAGACTAATGACGATTAATTGTAAAGATTATTAAGAGCATATACAATAAGTAAAAGACATGAGTATAGCAGCGTCTATAAAAGCCGAGACGATTAGTAACTATAATTAGTAGTAAAAGGATTATTACCTGAGACTATTATTAGTAGTAGACACATCTAGAAAGCAATGTGGCTACAAACAAAGGTGTTCGATAACATGCATGGATTAATCAGTTTAGGAACAGCAAGAGAAACCATCTGTAGAAGAGATTGTTATTAGGTAGAAGTTTATATGTGGTAAGTGAGTTATGACTAAAGAAACAAATGATTCATAGCAGGAATAGTTATTAGCAAAGATGATTAGTAATAGAGGTATTAATAAAAAATATATTAGCATACATGATTAACAGCAGATGCAGTTCATAGTAGACATGATTAGCAAGAGAAACGATTAGTAGCCGAGATTATCACTACCAGATATTACCTGGTATTAGGAGCAGCCAATAGGATTAGTGACCCATAAAGCTAGTTATAGATATGATTAGCAACAGAAACGATTAGTAGCTGAGATTATCATTACCAGATATTACCTGGTATTAGGAGCAGCCAATAGGATTAGTGACCCATAAAGCTAGTTATAGATATGATTAGCAACAGAGATTATTAGTAGCTGAGATTATCGTGACCAGATATTACAAATAGCAAATAAGATTAGTAACAGAGTTAAATAATGTTAAAATAAAATTATTAGCAGCTACCATTAATAGTAGACATTATCATAATCAAAGAGTATTATTGTCACATATGGTTTGAAGAAGCCAAAAGTTTTAGCTGCAGAGGTGATTAGTAGCGGAAACAGTTGCATGCAGTAAAGATACCAGAGAGTACTGATAGCAAAATATGATGATCGTGGATATAATTAGTAACAAGAGACATACTAGTAGCGAAAGTTATTAATTTTAAGTTTGGTTTGTAAAATAGAAATTCAATAGGGAACATATTCAATAGAAGATATAATAAATAGGAATCAATCTTTGGCCTTATCTTCAAGACTCTTTTAGTTTTGACAAATGGATGGAGTTCTCGGTAATTAATGGTAAGTTTTGTCCTAATTTGGTCATTAGTCTTTTTTCTTTCATCCAAATGTCTTTCTTTCTTTCTTGATATTCCAACTTTTAAATTCGTGCTTTTCTTTACTCTTCATTGTTATCTTCTCCTAAGAGATTTTGTAGACTTGCTTTTAATGAACCAATCAAGTTAGCTTTCCCTTCCACAATGCCCTTTAATAACAGGTCTCGCCTTCTGTTTATTTTCTGACTTATCTTTCGTTTTGACACGTGAGTTCAACAAGGTTAATAATATCATTCTGCTTTGTAATGGGTTCATTTTGAATGTAATTTATTCTTGTAGGAAAAATTTTCTATATACTTTAATCGTACTTGTTCAAATAAAGTTTTTATGTTTAAAGAATAAAGATCGTTCTTCTCTTGATACTGCGTTTGTCCCCATCTAAAGAGATTGGTGTAATCTGTTACTCCTAATTGGATAAAATTTAAAAAAAAAGATTACACTAGCATTGAAGATTCTCAATTAATAGAACTTCAAACGTTCGAGACCGAGTTGGAATTCTTAATCCACGACTTTCAAAACTGAGATACCAACAAAAGTGATAATGATAATAATAATGTCCATAAACGTTTGCATGACATTTGTGGTTGGATGTAATTAAATATAAAAACAAACGCTAAAATTTAATTAAAGAAATAATTATTACGTTGAATCTGGAGAAATAAAGAAACAAAAGATATAGAGAATATGAAAATTAAAGAAATAATTATATATCTATTGATGGTTAGTCACACTTTATATGAATTCTGTTCCATATCCCGTTTTGTCAATGTAACCTCTTCATATATCATCAATTATTCTCAAACTACTCGACACAATAATGGAATTTGTCCATTAATCTAATAACGCACCCACAATCCCAAAATGTGGAGCTCGTATTTATGAGAACGGGACGTGAATCATGAATAATTCAGACTCACAAGCCGGGCACACTATCAAATAAAGCACGCCTGACCCCATATGAATATGTAAAAATGTAAATCAAATAGTTAAACATCGTTACTTCATTATATTTTTATGATATATTTTATAAGATGCAATTTTTGTTGTTGTTCTTAAGTGTAACAGACTAATAGTTATAAAAAAACCATATCGATAGAACGGGCCCAATAAATGAAGTTGTACATGGTATGTATTGTATTAAATATGCAGGTTGTCCGAAAAGTCTGGAACAACAGGCACTTCAATGAATTTTACAGAATATGTTCCACGTGCTGTCCTTGTAATTCGAAACAAGTTTGGATTAAAAGCAGGATTAACTCGACCTTCTCACGAATCTGAAGAAAAGCTGAAAACCACCTATGGTTCTAGACTTTTCGGACACCTTGGCGAGTTGTTTAAAGATTCTCTTCAAACATTTAAAGGTTTTTCTGGAATATATTAATCTGTTCCCTTCTCAGAGCTCTTCATTCTATATTTATTTGATTGCTTCATTGATTCTTTTTTAACAACAAATTCTACTGACAATATATATATATACTTATAGAAAGAGGGGGTCAAAGTCAGACCATGTGTATTTTACCCTGTGTTGAGTAAATATTCGAATAACCTACTATTTGAAAATATATGAAAATATTCCTTACATGGATCTGTGATATTACTGGATATTTACATTAAAAGAATACCCTATCTCGCTTTCCATAAATAACCAATGGTTAAGCGTGAACATATTCCTTAACCTAAATCTCTACTGTGTGTTTATATCTAACCCTTCATCCCGATACTCAGTAAGAACAAAATGGTTAAACATGAAAACTATAATTATCGAAGTCAGTAATACTCCTGCATAATCGCATCTAAAGCTACTCCAGTTCGGTATTGGGTATGTAGGCCTACTGATTGAAAATATTTCTCCACTGGAATCTGTGGTACATCCGACAAAAAACCTCCAGTGAACCTTTCGATATAAAACCTCCAACTGTACCACAGATCTCGGTGATGAAATATTTTCATGTTTAACATTTCAATACTAGACTAGTGAACCTTTAGTCTAGTATTGAAATGTTAAACATGAAAATATTTCATCAACGAGATCTGTGGTACTGTTAGAGATTTTTTTATCGAAAGGTTCACCAGTCTAATATTGAAATGTTAAACATGAAAATATTTCATCACCGAGATCTGTGGTACAGTTGGAGGTTTTATATCTCAAGGTTCACCAGTCTAGTATTGAAATGTTAAACATGAAAATATTTCTTCCCCAAGATCTGTGGTACAGTTGGAGGTTTTATATCTCAAGGTTCACCAGTCTAGTATTGAAATGTTAAACATGAAAATATTTCTTTCCCAAGATCTGTAGTACAGCTGGAGGTTTTTTATCGAAAGGTTCACCAGTCTAGTATTGAAGTGTTAAACATGAAAATATTCCTTTACTCAGGTCCGAGAAACTTCTCGATATTTTCATGAAGCTACTCTTCATCTGGTACTGGATAGTTACATATCAAAATGCTCCTTTACTGGTAACAAAAAAACAATACGTCTTTATAATGAATCATATATGTTTGTGTTCAATCATAAAAACTGGTTTGTTTCTGTGTGAAATGTTCGCTGAAGCTGGTAGTGCTATTACTTTACAAATCTGGCTCAGTTCCACATCTTAATTGGAGACCTAACCTCTTTAAAACTGGTATTAGCTTGCACCCAATTATTTGAAAAATGAAAAGATAAAAGTTTTATTGAAAAGTTTATTTGTGTTTTTTTAATTTCGTGCAAAGCTTTACGAGATATAACTGCTCTAACAGTCCCTAGTTTTAAAGTGATAAACTAGATGGAAAGTCAACGAATATTGAAATTAACTGTCACATTATAATGCCCCCACGGCTGAAAGGGCCAGTATGCTCGACAACGGATTTCGATCCCGCGACCTGCAGACGAAGAATTGAGTGTCCAAGCCACCAGGCCTGGCTGGCCCTTTATCGAAAAAAAATTATAATAACTTTCCTCACACTTGGAAGGCCTAATTTCAGATTACATGCTTTAGGATACTGTTAACTGAAGATATAAATTAGTATTCGCCTGGTTTTCATATAGGTAATGGAATATAACATTAGAAAAATAAGAAAGTAAATTGTGAAACAGGTAGTTAGAGTCCTTCGTTACAGAAATGTGAACATAAGCTAACAAACTGAAAAACTGGGTTTACTTTCTAATGAATAAACGTGATTAACTTCTATCCGTTTATGTACCACTTATTTCACGAGGACTCGTTAACAAGGTGTGCTTCATGAGAAACCTATGTTAGAGTATCAACAAAAGCATTAAATCTTTTCTAACGCTTCCTAGAAAAAACAAGAAATTTGTGATCTAAGCATAGAATTTACATGAATTAGTGGAAAACTGTGAGTTGGAGAAACTTAAACAAACAACACGCGTTCTAATATTTCAGATCTACATGTGAAACATATGTTAAAACTAATTTATTCAAAATAATTCCAGCATCAAGTTTAATAACAAAATACAGCAAGATGTTTAGATATTATATATCAAAATCTATTTTGTAACAAATATAAGGAATGTAGTTTAAAGACTATTTATAAATTGGTTATTTATGAAAAGAGGTAAGACAAGTTCTTTAGAGAGTACGTATTAAGTCTATTTAGTAAGAAATATACACAAAATAGTTGGAGAATATTTATGTATTAACCCAAACAAAGTGATTTTGATAGTAATCTCAACAAAAGTGGGCCCGATGTGTTCATGTCACGTTCTCAAGAGTTGGCGATAGGTGTTTTCGAATAGCTGCAGTCATTCTAGTCTACCCATTCAAAATTCGAAACTACTACGTGCAGAGAGCCTTTGTGTAACTTTGCGCAAAATTATAAAAGAATAAAAATATCAAAGAACAATAAAATTGTCTTGAATGCATGTCTTGAGAATCTGTTTAATTACAGATTACAGTAAGTTGCTTAGCGATTATAGCTGTTAAAGAATTTCGCGCGAAGCCGTCCCTAATTTTGAATGAATAGACTAAAAGTGAGAAATCTATTCCACGACACCTACCCGTCAACTCATATTTCAACAAATAGTGCGGTTTGACCTTATATCGCAAACACTGTATAAAAGTGTGCACTGCGTTTTTCTGGCGAACAAGACGCCAATCATGGCTCGAGTGACTTTAACCACTAAGTCATGAAAGATAAAGTCTTAATCAGATATTTCATCTTTAGTTATTCAAAGTAACATGGTTTAAAAAAGCACAAATAACAACATAGTTTGACACAATGAAAGATAAAGTATTTATCAGATATTTCATCTTTAGTTATTCAAAGTAACATGGTTTAAAAAAGCACAAATAACACAGTTTGACACAATGAAATATAAAGTCTTTATCAAATATTTTATCTCTAGTTACGGCCCGGCATGGTCAGGTGGTTAAGGCACTCGACTCGCAATCCATCGTTTAAAAAAAAGCACAAATAACACAGTTTGACACAATTTCATCTTTAGTTATTCAAAGTAACATCATATTTGTTTTTACTCTTGATACAGTACCATAATGTGCCTGAAAAGAAATTATTATATTAAGTGTCAGTCTATTTATTGTTAAGCACGAAGCTCCGCAATGGGTTATCCGTGTTGTGACTAGCACGTGTATGGAAACCCGGATTTTAACGTGTTATGTCTTCAGACTTACCGCTGAACCAATGAGGATTGTTATATCAGCAGTTTGTTTAATAATACAAATAAAGCAAGACATTTAGAAATATTTATTGAGATTTTGCTTAATAACAAGAACAAAGGTTTTTACAGTGCTGAGAAAATGACTGAGTGTAATGAGAGATACTCTTTGAAGTACGAAACAAAGCCTTCTATTGGTATTATTTACGTGAAATATGATAAAACAATATCACGTACACGTAAACTAACGATATAATGTAAAGAAACAATATCATGTTCACGTAAACTAACAATATCATGTATAAGTAAACGAACAGCATCATGTACACGTAAATACACAATATCATATAGACGTAAACTAACAGCATCATGTACACGTAAATACACAATATCATATAGACGTAAACTAACAGCATCATGTACACGTAAATACACAATATCATGTACACGTAAACTAACAATATCATGTAAATACATGATATTATGTACACGTAAATAGACAATATCATGTACACGTAAACTAACAATATCATGTACACGTAAACTAACAATATCCTGTACACGTAAACTAACAATATTATGTAAATACATAATATCATGTACACGTAAATAGACAATATCATGTACACGTAAACTAACAATATCATGTAAATACACAATATCATGTACACGTAAACTAACAATATCACGTATAAGTAAACTAATAGCATCATGTACACGTAAATACACAATATCATATACACGTAAACAAACAATATTATGTACACGTAAACAAAGAGAAGTATTGAACCCTCTGTTTCATAGATTTTATAAAAATTTACGATCACGTTAATCTCGATTTAATCACAAACATCTTAGGTGTGAAAAAAGATGCGGCCAAAAAAGGATTCAGCTTGCGACTTAAAGAAATGAGATCAAAATTAGCGGCCAAACTGTTAGCTAAACTTATAGCATTGATACGAATTTTACAGCAAATATTCATTCATTACTTAGCCAGGCCGCATTTTTCGTTCAACTTTGGGCATGATGGTAGATAAAACAAAGGTCACGGCCTAGCTAACTAATGAATGAATATTTCCTGTAAAATTATTATAAATGTTAAAAGTATAGCTATTTAATTAACAAAAATATGAATATGAATATGATTTCAGTTCTTTAAATCGCATGTTGAATCCTTTTTTGGCCACACGTTTTTTCACACCTAAGGTGTTTTTGGTTAGGTATTATTACTTTTTGTCAATACACACCAACAAACCACAGCAAGTAAAAAAGTGACACTCGATATTAACAACATTAGCTTTAGGATCTCAATCCTATTATTCGGAACATACCTGTAGTTTACAGAACCAACCAGATTCTCTAAAATATATGGTGGTAGTTTTCCTCTCCAAAACAGTGTCAATTGCTTCCTTTATAGTAACGCCATGAAATTTAGATTAACAGTTTCTTGTCATCACCCATGCAATCGATACAGCGTATCAAGCATCATTATATATGCTAATTGCTTAAGATAATATCACGTGATGCTAAACTCTCTTTAATAAAATTTAGTAAATTTGTGCTGAAAAAAATTGGCAATGAATAATTAATAATAAACGTTTGCCGTATAATTATTTTGAAAACTTGAGCTAGAAACTACTAATCTAGTTTGCTTGGCCTAACTAATACTTATGTATCTGTACGTCTTTAATTGGAATGACAAAAACTAAAAACGGTCCACTTTTACTCTTAAATGAAGTTGTAGTAAAAATGTTAGACCGAATGCTCGCGTGACGTTTCGCGTAGGCGTGCGCAAATCCTTTCTATAAAATTGAGCGGTTTTTGTTGAATAACTTTGTACACATGATTTATATTTACACCAAATAAGGTTCCTAATTCTAGGTTGTAAAGTCCTATCAGTGTACCAAAGTAAAAAAAAATCCATAAGAGTTAAGTATGTTTTCTATAAAATAAAGTTTCTGTACTTTTGATGCGAAGAAAAATAAAATAGGAAGAAACTCAATCGAAATTGGAGATGTTATATCTCAGGCATTTCTAGCTGGATTGCCTTGAAATTTGGTATGTGAAGTAAGATTCTAATAGAACACATTCTCTGAAAATATATCATAGTTTTGGATTACCGCAGTCCGAGCTACAGAAGGTGGAATATCACTAAACTATTACTCCTGTTAATAACCCATAGGGTGGCTTGCAGGTTGTTTTTTGGCCGCAGAACACACTGCCTTGTGTCTTGACATTGTGTGAGTTCTTTAATAGATAATACACAGTCTTCACTTGATTTAAACCTATTTTAACTATTTCATCTACTCCACATTTTTAATTTTCTCGTGTTATATATGTATATTCGATTTGTTTATTTCTTATGTATATCATATTTCTGTTATAATTATAAATATTGTTTGTTTGTTTTGTACCTCTAGATTACTGATGATGAAATTATGATGACTCCGAAACACTTAATAAATGCTTACTATTATCATGTTAGTGTTTGCTCTATTATTTATTATAATGATTAAAATGCAATGATTCAATGGTAAGGTACCCTCGCTAATAGAGATGGTAGTTATATTTTTGAAATATTAGTCTATGAAACAAACGTTAATATATTGTAGTGATATTTCTGATTGATTGGTTTAGCTCTCCGTTAACCCTGAAACAAACGTGAATATATTGTAGTGATATTTCTGACTAATTGGTTTAGATCTCGGTAAACACTGAAACAAACGTGAATATATTGTAGTGATATTTCTGACTGATTGGTTTTGATCTCGGTAAACACTGAAACAAACGTGAATATATTGTAGTGATATTTCTGACTGATTAGTTTAGATCTCGGTAAACACTG
>NW_013666085.1:507403-510510 GCF_000517525.1 Limulus polyphemus
GTGAATATACTGTAGTGATATTTATGACTGATTGGTTTAGATCTCCGTTAACCCTGAAATAAACGTGAATATATTGTAATTATATTTCTGATTGATTGGTTTAGATCTCCGTTAACCACTGAAATAAACGTGAATATATTGTAATTATATTTATGACTGATTGGTTTAGATCTCCGTTAACACTGAAACAAACGTGAATATACTGTAGTGATGTTTCCGACTGGTTGGTTTAGATCTCGGTAAACACTGAAATAAACGTGAATATACTGTAGTGATATTTTTGACTGATTGGTTTAGATCTCCGTTAACACTGAAACAAACGTGAATATATTGTAGTGATATTTATGACTGACTGGTTTAGATCTCCGTTAACACTGAAACAAACGTGAATATATTGTAGTGATATTTCTGACTGATTGGTTTAGATCTCGGTAAACACTGAAACAAACGTGAATATATTGTAGTGATATTTCTGACTGATTGGTTTAGATCTCGGTAAACACTGAAACAAACGTAAATATATTGTAGTGATATTTCTGATTAACTAAATGTTCTACTAATTAACAACTCGACTCTAGTCAGGCGGGAAATGTTTATGTTATCACAGCTTTATCAATCTTCCAGTTTTTATTATTGCATTTGTCCTCCAAATAACATTCGATTAAAAACTAAATACTCTAAAGCAGTCCTTATTTCAATGTCTTTTTAACAAGGCTAAAGCTCTTATTTTAATTTTTTTTCTCCCGTCTTTCTGGTCACAAAACAACAGTTTTCTAACGAAAAAGAAACAGTTATGTAAAATGAGGAAACTGTTCACAGTAAAACCACCTTTTTCTTTATAGCTCCCAAGAACCTGTTGATAAATGTGAAAAATTAATTACATTCCTGAAATGACTTATTAGTGAATAGTTCAAATTCTAGCAGCTCTATAGATCATTTTTACACGTTATTTTAGGTTTTAGTAAACTACTCGGACTACCATCCTCGTTTCATGTTTAATTTCGCAAAAAGCTACTCGAGAAATATCTGTTCAAGCCGTCTCTGTTTTAGAAGTGATAGATTAGAGGGAAGGCAGCTAGTCAACACCATCCATTGTCAACTCTTGGGCTACTCTAATTGAATAGAGAATTGATCGTCACATTATAACGCCCCCGCGGCTGAAAGGGTGAGCATGTTCGGAAATGAGGAATCAAACCTGCGGCCCACAGCTTGTGAGTCAGCCACTCTAACCACCAATTGCCGTGCTAATATGTTTACTTAACTTCTCAACTAAAATAAAGATATTGGCAAAACTTGGAACACGTTAATTACGCGTTTTGTTCCATAAACGATTAAAAGAACATGACTAGCCAAGGTCACTTTCTCTTAACTACCACGATCAATAATTTCACTTATTGAATCAGTCACACGAGAAAATCGTTCGAAATAATGTGCTCAGTGATTACGGCATACACGTATTTACTCTACTATTCTTGTTAGAGAAACAATACCGTCTATAGTTCGCATTGAAGGGAAAGGTAGATATACCAGGAACTAAATCTAGTTTGAAGGGAAATGTAGATATATCAGAAATTGAATCTAGTTTGAAGTGAAATGTAGATTACCAGAAACCAAATCTAGTTTGAAGGAAAAGGTAGATATACCAGAAACTAAATCTAGTTTGAAGGGAAAGGTAGATATACCAGAAACTAAGTGTAGTTTGAAGAGAAAGGTAGATATAACAGAAACTAAATCTAGTTTGAAAGAAAATGTAGATATACCAGAAACTAAATCTAGTTTGAAGGAAAAGCTAGATTACCAGAAACTAAATTTAGTTTGAAGGGAAAGCTAGATTACCAGAAACTGAATCTGGTTTGAAGGGAAAGGTAGATATACCAGAAACTAAATCTAGTTTGAAGGAAAAGCTAGATTACCAGAAACTAAATTTAGTTTGAAGGGAAAGCTAGATTACCAGAAACTAAATCTAGTCTCAAGGGAAATGTAGATATACCAAAACTAAATCTAGTTTGAAGGGAAATGTAGATTACCAGAAACTAAATCTAGTTTGAAGGAAAAGCTAGATATAACAGAAACTAAAGCTAGTTTGAAGGGAAAGGTAGATTACCAGAAACTATATCTAGTTTAAAGGGAAATGTAGATATACCAAAACTAAATCTAGTTTAAAGAGAAAGGTAGATATACCAGAACTGAATCTAGTTTGAAGGGAAAGGTAGATATACCAGAAACTAAATCTAGTTTAAAGAGAAAGGTAGATATACCAGAAACTGAATCTGGTTTGAAGGGAAAGGTAGATATACCAGAAACTAAATCTAGTTTGAAGGGAAATGTAGATATACCAGGAACTAAATCTAGTTTAATGTAAAAAATCAAATAAATGAGATTCTGTTACATGGCTATTGTCAATGTACAAGTGAAAATAATTCCCAGATGTTCATATAGTTTCATTTTATGCTATTTTCATTTTTAGATAATTGTAGGAGACAGTAGGATAATAAAGGTGATCTGGAAGAAGGTTTCCTTAATCAAGATTTTAAAGTTTTCCGGACTTAAACTGGATTAACAGAAACTTTTGAGTTTCTTTTTCTTAGTTTTAGGCATACAGATGAACCTCGTGAAAAATAATCTCATTATCAGAAGTTTCTTTCTCTCTGAATTTTTATGACTTTTTTGGGCACATCCAAATTACTTATACTAAATAATTGATATATCATTGGATGAAGCCCTTCGCCCTCGAACTAAATCAAGTTTTATTTTTTCAATCTAATGCATAACATTTTGCGTGTAATTATTTGTTTTCATATGCTGCGTAACTCCCTGTGGAGTTACTAGTTATTAAATAATACGCTTCAATATTATGGCGAATACATTTGCGATGTAGAATTTTTAAAACTGACTGTTCACTTTGATTCAATTATAATTATCAATATCACATGTTTCAATGGTGATCCACTAAATAGATAAACTTCAACTGAAATTTAAGAAATGTTTTATAGATGTTTCTTTTTTTCTTTTAGTAAATACTAGGAAACATCAGTGTGAATAATAATGCGTGGAGACGGCTTGATGGGTAACGGAAAGAAAAACGTTTAAATTAATAAAGTTTAACT
>NW_013666085.1:510603-517933 GCF_000517525.1 Limulus polyphemus
GAAACATCAGTGTGAATAATAATGGCTGGGAACGGCTTGTATGGGTAACGAAGAAAAACTTTAATATAAGTTTAACATAACAGCAAATGTGCAACGTTTCGACAAGGTTTTGTCATCAAAATTAATATAATTTATTCATATATATAACAAGTTGATATTATTTAGTCATATTTATAACAAGTTAATATCATTTAGTCATATTTATAACAAGTTAATATCATTTAGTCATATTTGTAACAAGTTAATATCATTTAGTCATATTTGTAACAAGTTAATATCATTTAGTCATATTTATAACAAGTTAATATCATTTAGTCATATTTATAACAAATTAATATCATTTAATCATATGTACAAGTTAATATCATTTAGTCATATTTATAACAAATTAATATCATTTAGTCATATTTATAACAAATTAATATCATTTAGTCATATGTACAAGTTAATATCATTTAGTAATATATATATAACAAGTTAATATCATTTAGTCATATTTATAACAAGTTAATATCATTTAGTCATATGTACAACAAATTAATATAATTTAGTCATATTTAGAACAAGTCAATATCATTTACTCATATGTACAACAAGTTAATATCATTTCGTATCATCAGATTCATATTTTATTTAAAATGAGCTATTTAATATCTCCAACAGTTTCTCCGTACAAAACATATATTTTCGTATCTTCTCACACAATACATATCTCCATATATAACATGTACCTTAGCATAGAACGTGCACTTTCTTGTTCGTGTATCTCTTTACTCAAAAATTACGTATCCTTACGTACAAAATGCATCTCTATACATGACGTGTAGTTTCATTTAAAATAATTATTTCCGTACACAACACGCGTGGTCGTATACAGTACGCTAAATAGTATTAAATACATAGGCTAAATGTGAAAGACATGGTACGTGAAGCTTTCTTTACATGTGATAATTTTGTTTCGGTGCTCGGTAATATAAGCACACCAATCCTCGTCAGGTGTTATTGGGTCAAGGGCCGAAAACTCCGCTAGCAATGAAGGTATCCAATAATAACCTAAGACAGTTATAGTTTGCCTGCTACTCATAATTAAGGCTATTAATTATAATTATTATTGTAGCTTTTTAGCACCTCTTCCGATAGACGTTATTATATAATTGGCTATATAACAAGATATTTAGTTCGTTTATTTTCTATAGTTTCTCAATTTAAACTACGACAGAACTCAATATTTCAAATGCTTGTCTAAAAGTAGTTACAGATTAAATTTTGGCCTGATGAGCCGGATAAAAATTGAGCCATGTGTCAGAGAACGCAACAGATGTGATGCTAAAGTCAAACGTTTAAACAATCGACAAGAGTAAAATAAATCGTTATTAACTATCTTAACTTACACCCAGTCCAGTCCATTCTTAATGGCTTTATGCAAAAGGCCAAACTTAAATACCTTATGATCATTAATTAAAAACTATTTTTTCAAGATAACTTTCTATTGCTATTATAACAATATTTATTTGATCATAAATCGGGCAAAGTTATTCTTAAACGTTTTATTTGATTTACAATTAAACAGAAAATATGATAAAATGTTTTACCTGATGCTTACATTCTGTAAACATGCAGAAATTAATGTGTTTTAGTTAGTCAATACTTAAACAGAAAATATGATAAAACTGCATGATATGTTCAGGGCAAGAATGAATTATCTTTATAACATACTGATATCTTTATGTATGAAATATTTGTAAAATATCCCCTATGTAGTTGATCTGTTTGAGTTTTCACTTGATAATGTCTAAAGCTGAGTTGTAGGTTTCTATCACATTTACCTTTCTTATTTAAGCCTTGCCTATTATTAAAATGCCTTGCAATAAGTTTACAACGAATACCTTCATTGCTTGCTTCTTGTGCAGTAAGTTACCAAAAAACTGAAAATATATTAATTTCAATGATTCTATCACGGGTTTTGTGCACGAGTAAACAGACAATTAGCGAAATTCCTTTGTAATCTTTTACTTGTAGATGCATTAGGAACAAGTAAAAAAAGTTTAATATATATATATATATTATTTAGTCTTCTCTTTATACATATTACTCATACACGAATTAGAAAATAAAATTAAAGATTCATCCTTGATAAAATTGTGACTTGTAATACTTCAAACACTACACTTCAAAGTCTATATAGCAAGTTCTTTTAGCGTAATTATTAATTCGGCATTTCGATTAAATTAGTTTTTAGATATCATTCAATGGCAAGTTTGTTAAAACATTTTTAATTGTTGACTCGTTGATTGCTTTCAGCCTTTGCGTTATTCCTCAGTCACCAGAAGTTTAGTCTTAAAGAAAAAAAATAACCAGTTCTATGAATTCGTAATTTAAGCGAAATAAGAATCCCTTTCACCTTTTTTTCCTGTCACCACTTTAATTGAAAAGATGCAAATAAGTGACGTATTGATCACGAGCCTTGAATGGTTCAAACAAACTTCTGATAGACAATCATGCACTGAGAAATGTTATATTCTCACAGGACATGAAAAGCGAAGAAATGAAAAGACTCTAGAAGACTAATATTAGGTTTTAAGAATACTCTAAGTCAGTATTAACAATGTTTTTCTCTTCATCACTCACGTTTCAGCAGTAGAGATGTTCAAAGAGTTAAAGATTCTACACTATAGCTACAGGGACACCAGTGATATAGCTAGTGGCTGTTGGACTAGCATTATTAACAGTCTTTATTACAGGTAGGAAACTAACGAAACGTTGCGTGTAATGACGGATATAGGATTCACTCCATAATAGTCTCTATTGTCCAACACCAACGTTTCCGTTTCGTTTAAAAGATATAGAAAGGCTTTCTCAGAACTTTCACATAAGTAACATCAAAGGTAGTATATCTGAAGAGATTTGTGGAATAGTCTGAAATAAATAGATTACAATCTAAGAAATGTGGGGTTTAAACGTCTGATAAAATTCATGTAATGTATTTCACTAATAATTGTGTTTAACTTTTCAATTCCATACTAATAATGTGAAACGTTCAGCTTATAGTTTATAGATTATTGTAAGTATTTATTGCTATGGCTTAGTACAGCTTAGTACATCTTACAGCCCGGCATGACCAGGTGGATAAGGCGCTCGACTCACAATATGAGGGTCGCGGGTTCGAATCCGCATCCCACCAAACATGCTCGCCCTTTCAGCCGTGGGGGCGTTATAATGTGACGGTCAATCCCATTATTCGTTGGTAAAAGAGTAGCCCAAGAGTTGGCGGTGGGTGGTGATGACTAGCTGCCTTCCCTCTAGTCTTACACTGCTAAATTATGGACGGCTAGCGCAGATAGCCCTCGTGTATCTTTGCGCGAAATTCCAAAACAAACAAACAAACAAACATCTTACAGCATATCTGATGTCAGCCATCTATTCTTTCGTATGTTCTATAAGTATAAATATTTTGTACATCCACTAAAGGACGACAATATACCTGACGTCAATGATCTGTTCTTATGTATAGTCTATAAGAATATACTCGTTATACTTTACTGTCACAACAGTAGGGTACCCCCAGTGTACTGCGTCCAGAATTTTGAAACGTCACTGGACTACAGGAAACGTTGCTTTAGGAAAGTCTACTGGTAGACGCCGAAAACTATCGCCCGAGATGACCGTGTTTTGATCAGGTTAACATGTCAAGGTCGAAAAAGTCTTGCAACAAATTACGACAGGACAATTATTACTTTTAATTAGGAAACTTTCCAAATAATTCTCATCGTGATAACATATATTATTATCTAAATTGAAAACAAAACAAAGCACTTCTTAACAGAAATAGCTTTTCCTATAAATATGTAACTTACTACTTAATTACAATTATTCAACAACTAACAGGTACGGATTACAGATCATTATAGAGCTATTTAATGAGTTGGACTGGATAATAATTGTTTGATTGGTTTTGATACTATTTTGCTCTATGTATCCATAAGTAACAATGGGGATTATAAGTAATTACGACCTTATGAAAACTTCCCAGATCATAAACCGAGTGAATTTCAAAAAGCTGAAGTAGAAAAATGAAAATAGGAACTGACATTAGTAAATCAGTTTAATAATATTGTATTTGAAAATAGAGAAAGTCATGATTTTTCTTTTGGAAAATACAATGTAGTTCCAGATATCCCTAACAATAGTAGATTCGTGAGTAAAGAGACGAGTATAAGACTAGTCTTGATATCTAAAAGTAATAGTTAAGTTACTCACTAATACTGATGTAGAAAACAACAACTAAAAACCTAATTGTGAAAGCACACATAACCACAGTTGTGTTTCTTCTTGTTAACGAATGTTTTTCTGTTAACAATCTGGAAAAAAGCTATCCACGAACCCATACTGTGTTATAGAAAACGTTGCTTGTGATATAGATCTGGGGGGGGGGGGCATCGATCGATGATGTTCTGGTGATAAATGAATGAGGATGAGCTCCAACTTGATGGTGACACCACGCCATTATCCAACGGGCTCTTACACACCGCTGAACAATTGTTATTCTCCAACTGTCCCAAGAAACCAAGTCCAGCAACAGCTACTAGAGCACAGCACATCAACACATACGAATAGGAATACGATCAGAGCACGCTAACGGCCCCTAAAATTGGAAAATTGCTGCTTGCCAGCCACGTAATGAAATAAAGAGGGGTCTCTCTCTTCTTGCATCGGTAGCGTGCTTGATCGCCAACGCGGATCAGCTGCAACCAACGTTGAACGTCAGTCTACAGACAATCGTAACCCGCCTTGTGGCAAGTGAGACAAATCTATAAATATCTGTATACACATATAAAGCCATAAAGGGTCTGACGGCTGTATAGTACAAAAGAAGGTCTTGCTTTGATTTCCATTTTTACTCAAGTTAAGAAGTACCAGGCCATAAAGAGGTCTTATATTATACTCACTATTTCAATATCCCCTCTGAAAAAGAACGAACAATAAAACAGATTTAGCGTAGAGAACATGCATGGAATAACGACTGCAGATTTCAGAATCCCGAGAAATAGTGAGGTCTACTGTCTACAAACTAAATAAAATGTATACTGTCTACAAACTAAAGAAAATGTCTACTGTTTACAAAGTAAAGAAAACGTATACTGTCTACAAATTAAGGAAAATGTATAGTGTCTACAAATTAAGGAAAATATTTACTGTCTACAAAGTAAAGAAAACCTCTACTGTCTATAAACTAAAAAAAATGTCTACTGTCTACACACTAAATATAATGTCTACTGGCTACAAACTAAAAAAAACGTATACTGTCTACAAATTACAGAAAACGTCTACTGTCTACAAACTAAAAAAAATGTCTACTTTCTACTTCAGATGACAAAAAAAAAGGATTAATCTATTATAAATTTTAGATTCAACAAAAGTTGCACTTATAAGAAAACATAAAACATTTAGATTCTTTATGAACAGAAGTATGGCCAGTCCGATCCGAGAGAAAAATGTAAAAATATAAGAGATATATAAATTATTGTCTCTATATGAAAAGAAAACCTGACAAATTGATAAATAACTCTCTGATTAAAGAAAAACACTGACAAATTGATAAATAACTCTCTGATTGAAGAGAAACACTGACAAATTGATACATAACTCTCTGATTAAAGAGAAATTTCTCTTCAATCAGAGAGTTATTTATCAATTTGTCAATGTTTCTCTTCAATCAGAGAGTTATTTATCAATTTGTCAGGTTTTCTCTTCAATCAGAGAGTTATTTATCAATTTGTCATGTTTCTCTTTAATCAGAGAGTTATTTATCAATTTGTCAGTGTTTCTCTTCAATCAGAGAGTTATTTATCAATTTGTCAATGTTTCTCTTCAATCAGAGAGTTATTTATCAATTTGTCAGGTTTTCTCTTCAATCAGAGAGTTATTTATCAATTTGTCATGTTTCTCTTTAATCAGAGAGTTATTTATCAATTTGTCAGTGAACTGACAAATTGATAAATAGCTCTCTGATTGAAGAGAAACACTGACAAATTGATAAATAGCTTTCTAATTCGTAGAAATAATTATTTGTAAAACTGATATTTATAATCTCTGACTTTACAAGAAACAAAGCATGTACAGCTTGATGTCCAATTTCTCGATTGAAGATTTTTGTATGAATTTTTGCACAAAGCTACACAATTAACTATCTGTGCTCCGGCCACAACGGGTATCGAAACCCGGTTTCTAGCGCTGTGAGTCCGCAGACATACCGCTGTGTCGATTGGGGGGGGGGGGGCTCGATTGAAGAGAAAGATACAGATGAAAAATATTGATATAGGTCTTAGACTGTACACCAAGATAAACGTAAAAAAATAGAAGAAAAAAAACATTAAATGCGATAAGTATTTTACAATAAACTAAATGAATATCTTCCTATAAATTGTTATGATAAACTTTATTATACTCTTGAAAATATTTTCTAAAGAAACATGTTTCAAATAATTTTTATTAACATTTAATTAAACGTGCGAAAGCAGTTTTGTCCTAAGCACCGAGAAAATCAGTTACAGCGTTATTTTCGTAACTGTTATTTGAGACGTTGACGAACTTATTACAGCACTTTGAGTGTCTCGTCTTTCAAGAACAACAGTAATGCGTGACCTGCAGAACTTTAATTAACTTTCTCGTTTTGTCAGCCTATTCGTTTTTCTCTTCGTTACTTAGAGTTTTATATATGATCTTTCGCCGTCATTTATAAGAAACAAATTGAATTTTTATGATTAAAATGAGAATCAAATAATGAATTTCAGAGTTGATGCAAACATGGTTAACGTGTTTTTGTATAAAATACAATAAAATTAATGAGATTTCTGTAAGAACAAACTTAGATTAAGAATACGCTAAAAATTATATCGGGAGGTGCGAGGGAAGGACTGTACAGAACACTTCACATATCCCTTCCCTGCCGGCCCGGCATGGCCAGTTGGTTAGGGCGCTCGACTCGCAATCTGAAAGTCACAGGTTCGATTCCCCGTCCACCAAACATGCTCACACTTTCAGCGGTGGGGGCGTTATAATTTCTGTGTATAAAAGTCTTGATTGAAGTATAGTGAAGCAATATTAGGTATACGAGTTTTTAGTATAAGGGATTTTTAAGTATTGAAGAAAAACACAAGCAGAATAAGACACAGTGAAAAACTTCCTTATACCAAATGTTAAGAATTTGATAATAGTTTGGTGAGTCTAACTTTAGTTAGTATGAAAAGCCACTTGCAGATCTAGGACAAAATTAAAAACAGACAAAATGGTTTGAATTTCGCGCAAAGCTAGGCGAGGGCTATCTGCGCTA
>NW_013666085.1:518886-520108 GCF_000517525.1 Limulus polyphemus
ACGGGGATTCGAACCCGCGACCCTCAGATTGCGAGTCGAGCGCCCTAACCGCCTGGCCATGCCGGGCCACTCACGGGTAGTAAGGTCAGCTGTAGTGGATAATCTGACAGCAGAGACTTGCGTCATCATATTTCTATTAAATACCAAAAGTGTTAGATTTTAATGCAGAACAAATGTATTGCATTTTTTTTTGACAGAACACCACATTTTAGTGAGCTTATACAACTTTTGCATGATTTATCGATCTTTAATTCGAGTCCCCCGTGGGACAGTGGTAAATCTATGGACTTACAACGCTAAAATCCGGGGTTCGATTCCTCGCGATGGTTTCGGCAGGTAGCATACCGTGACTTCCCTTTCAAACAAACGCATAATAACGGTAATTCGAAAACATATTTTACATCTCAAAAATATATCATGCTGTTTTTATGGTAGAATTAGAATTTCCAACCTGAATGACACATTTTGCCCACTTGGGCTAAACTCCTAGGACTCGGGTACAGCTTTCTCTAATTTGGAACATTTGACAAGAGGAAAAGCAGCCAGCCAATAACACTTGTCTCTCGCTGAACCGAATACCCGGACAGTATATTACTTTTATAACGTACCTAGAAATGAATGAGTGGAGCGTGTTTAGCTTCATCATGTATTAAACCCGAAATCCGTCAATCCGACTGATAATAAGCAAGATTGGTGAAAATGAATATAAAAGTTTAAACGTACAGGCTATATAAAAGCCTATAAGGAATGTTTAAAATAAGAGAATTAATATTTGTTTTCAAAGTTTGGATGAAAGGCCCGTTCTAAGGGAATAATAAACATCCGAACGAAAGTCTTATCTGGTTAAAAAGTTAAATGACGATAAAAGTGTAGGTATCTGTAATTTTTAGTTCACTCTTTTACTCCAATTATGCTTAATGCATCAATTCTTTATCTAAGATTGTTGAATAAAGATTTTTTACTCCAGTTATGCTTAATGCACCAACTCTTTATTTAAGATTGTTGAATAAAGATTTTTTTTTACTCCAGTTATGCTTAATGCATCAACTTTTTATCTAAGATTGTTGAATAAAGATTTTTTACTCCAGTTATGCTTAATGCACCAACTCTTTATTTAAGATTGTTGAATAAAGATTTTTTTTACTCCAGTTATGCTTAATGCATCAACTTTTTATCTAAGATTGTTGAATAAAGATTTTTTACTCCAATTATGCTTAATGCA
>NW_013666085.1:520351-543788 GCF_000517525.1 Limulus polyphemus
GAATAAAGATTTTTTTTACTCCAGTTATGCTTAATGCATCAACTTTTTATCTAAGATTGTTGAATAAAGATTTTTTACTCCAATTATGCTTAATGCATCAACTCTTTATTTAAGATTGTTGAATAAAGATTTTTTTACTCCAATTATGCTTAATGCATCAACTCTTTATTTAAGATTGTTGAATAAAGATTTTATGACCAATTTTCTCTTAATGAGATCAGGATGTTTTTATCATTCGAATAGGTTAAAATGTAGGACGAATTCCATCAATGGTATTACTTGATAAGATGTGTCACGTTATAAAAATAGATATTATTAAGTATCAATACATCTATTTAATCTGCGATTCCACGAAATAAAACACAAAAAGAAAGCTAACGGCATTTCTTGACGACCCGGGCATAGATTCAATGTTAGCTTTCATCTTAAGCTGATATAAGGCTTAAAGCTAATCAACATCCAAACGTCTATTGTACCTATAAGACTGACAGGTCACGTATTCCTCATTTGTTATTTCCTGACGATACTTTTCTTGTCATGTACAATTGATTCCTCATTTTCTTCCTTTGCGAATAAAATCACATGTGAGCCGAACCATGTTGCATCAAATTGTATCGTTAACAGCAAAATTATTGAAGTACACGAAAATTACCTAGGCCGATATGCTTGCTGATAACGTCTAAAATCATCGAAAAATACAGATGGAAAAATAAACCAACAAGTTATGTATTGTAATGTAATGCTACTTATCTTAAAACTCGTTTTCATTGTGTTTGTAGGTTTAATGTTTCGTACTGAATTTAGGGATATTTGTTAAACTCCATAATTAATAAATTAGTAAATATTAGTTCATAACAGTTTGTTGATTGAATCAAACAAGAAAAATAGTTTCATTATGTATTGAATTTTACTCGCCATATGCGGGTGACATCAAAAATATCCTTAGAACTTGAGGTAATCTAATGATGTTTGTAACACGTTCTAGTGACAACATTATTTCTTGACATTTTCAAATATTATATAATCACGTTACTAAGCAGAGAAAGACATTTCATTTTATGAAGTTCTAAAAAAAATATATTTTTTTTATGGAACAAAGAAACAAAATTCCATTTCTCATAAATCTTGCTGTCAATAGTGTTATCTTATGGGTCTTAATATTAGCAAAATATCAGGTTCCAATGCTGGTTTCTTAGTTGACGTAGACACACATTATGTGTCAGTTCTGTTTGTTCATAGTTTATAGGTTCTGGTATCTTGTTTAGTGTAGACACGCATTATGTGTCAGTGCTGTTTGTTCATAGTTTATATATAAACAATCAGGTTCTGGTATCTTGTTTAGTGTAGACACGCATTGTGTCCTACTTCGTTTAACAGTTATTCTTTCTATTATCTTACTTATTTAACAGTTATTCTTTTTATTACCTTACTTAGTTTAACAGTTATTCTTTCTATTATCCTACTTAGTTTAACAGTTATTCTTTTTATTATCTTACTTAGTTTAACAGTTATTGTTTCTATTATCTTACTTAGTTTAACAGGTATTGTTTCCATTATCTTACTTAGTTTAACAGTTATTCTTTCTATTATCCTACTTCGTTTAACAGTTATTCTTTTTCTTACCTTACTTAGTTTAACAGTTATTCTTTTTATTACTTTACTTAGTTTAACAGTTATTGTTTCTATTATCTTACTTAGTTTAACAGTTCTTGTTTTTATTATCTTATTTAGTTTAACAGTTATTATTTTTATTATCCTACTTAGTTTAATTGTTATTCTTTTGATAGGTATTTTAATCATTTTCTACTAATAGAAAAGAAATAGTTCACATAATTAATTAAATTTTTTAAACCTATTTTTAAGCAAAATAAAAGTATAATGCTTTTTAGTTTTAGTAACTAAATTTGGGGTTTACATTATATGTACTTTTCAATAAAGAGTTAAACATTTTAGTAAACTTTAGCCAGTTTTAAAATAAATAATTTTTTATAACCCCTACCATATAATACGTGGATAGAGGGTCATTCTTTGTTGGACGAAGTCATCCAAACGTATGTAAAAAGGATGGGATATTTGGACAGAAAACAACACCCTAGGCATTCGAAATACTCATAAACAAACTAAAGAAAATATTAGATACAAATGAAGAAACATTTTTATCGCAAGATCATCTAGAAAAAAAATAATTAGATTTAAAAAAAATATTTTTGTTTTTTTCTGGTGAAAACTTTCAGCAAAATACTAGAATAATTTCGTATCCTGCTTAGCATGACTTTATCCTAACCATGACATTTTCTTACAATCGAAATAATGAATGTTCAATTAAGAATCGCTTTTTTAAAATTTAACCCCTCTCGTCTTTTATTATTTTATTCCCTTTTTTATAATTATCGTTGAAAGTGGTCTACGTAACCGATGTTTCCACACGAGACAACTCGAACCGAGTGAGACTTGTTTTACCATTTGGATGGTCACATTTCTTCTTGTAGTTTATAAATTATTACAAACAAAGTTATATATGAACAAAAAATATATCTCAACAGTTATACATTGTCAAATTGCACTGGTGTCTACTGAGGCATGATTTGATATTAGCCTCAGTATGATCACTTGAGGTGAGACTGGCTTTAACCATTGAAATTCATTTGTCAAACTTATCAACTGAGTTATACGTTTCTGGGATTATTTCTGTAGCATTAAATAAGCAATTTGGTAACAATTAATAACAGTTTCAACAGATGACTATGGTGCGTTTATTCTAAGAAAAGACAGGTTTTGTGTCTACTATAAAGAAATATAGATTAGTAATCACAACAACGTGTCTTATCTGCATTGCTGGAAAGAACACTTAGACTTTAACTTCATCATCTAATTTAGTTTTGCAAACATCATGATAATTAAATAGCCCGTGATGGCGGGACTTGTTGTTTATCAAAGATTTATTTTGATCTTAAAATGTGTACACTAGAATAAAATTACAAGAGAGTTTTCATAGCAATAGTAGTTATTAGATGCGACTTACTAGAGATAAGTCCTGCAATAATGTCAAGAAATGACAAACAAATATAATCCAATCATATTGAATGCTTCATCCGAGTGTTATAACAGTACAAGCTTTTGAAAAATGTGGCCACATACTATAGATAATAGTAGGAATTCTCCCTTATTTGGAAAGTTGGTTGTGTTACTAATCGCCATTGCTTGAAATAATGACACACGCCAAAAACGTAGGTATAAAGCAATTTAGTTAGCAATTATGTAGACTAAACGCCTATTAATGCACAAGTAGATTAAGTTATAAATTAGGTTATTTTTCAAGAATCATTCATTGTTTTAAGATGAAGAGAAATCTTGGTTAATAGATCGTATCGGTGTAATGGAAACTAAATATTAATATCTTATTAAGGAACAAGCTGCTAGGAATGATATTTTGATGATATAGCTTTAGTATATCACACAAGTTAATAAAGAGAACTTACGTTTTTTTGTATTAATATTTTATTTACTGTACGTTTGATTCTACGGATCTTTATTAACTTGTGAGATAAAAGGAAATCATCCTTACTAATAAGCTGGATCGATAATGTGTCATGTGACAGAATTTCTTGTTTGACTTTCTTTACTTGTATAATAGCAAAGCGACAGTCAGGAATTTTCTCAGCAGCTTCTGGCAGTTTCTTATTGACTTCATCATCCAATTTATAACAATAAGAATGAAACATACTCCGTGTGTTAACTGACTTTTATTAAACCTGTCATTCTAAAAGCAAACCGTAGCCGTTCCCACAAGACCGAGAAAGTTAATTTTCTAATCCCCTATATTCAAAACACTTCTCAGCTTCATAGTATGTAACATTTTTCAAACAGCTAAGGTTGATTTGCAAACTACTGAATAGCCTTTGTATTGAAAATAGGCTTTATTCAATGTTAAAATAATTGTTAAAACAATCATGTTTTTCACAACAGTTATACAAGGAGTGTTCCTTACACGTCTTTATTTAGCATACGTAGATTAATTCACTCTAATTCACACATACTTTACTGTTAAGTATTGTATTGGTTCGTAGTTTCATCCTTCTTTTATGTCTCGAATACTTGTTTTTCTGTACATGTTTTCTCAAACATTCCCTCTGACAACCCAAAACAATCTACTGACTCTTCCATAACTCCTTGTTATGAATACTTTACTTGTTTTTCTGTACATGTTCTCTCAAACATTCCCCTGACAACCCAAAACAATCTACTGACTCTTCCATAACACCTTGTTATGAATACTTTACTTGTTTTTCTGTACATGTTCTCTCAAACATTCCCCTGACAACCAAAAACAATCTACTGACTCTTCCATAACACCTTGTTATGAATACTTTACTTGTTTTTCTGTACATGTTCTTACAAACATTCCCCTGACAACCCAAAACAATCTACTGACTCTTCCATAACTCCTTGTTATGAATAATTTACTTTTTACTCCTGCAAAAGTTTAAATAATAATTTCTCACTCACTCACACACATTTATAAATATAGTATAGAATGTGTTAAGTAGCTCTGGAGGTATCTGATGGCCACTTCAGGTAAAACGCTGGTTGATGAGAAATGTTTTCAGCAAATTTTATATAAAACTGTCATTACAATTGAAAACCTTAACATAGGTTGTAAAGTTAGGGCTAAGAACCTGTAAATCCAAAGCTGACTATAAACCGTTTTAGTTTTCCGTTTCCTCTCAAATCGCAAGTTAGTTCTTTTTAACTGTCCGCGTATAAAAGTTCATGTATAAATTATGATGTTGTCTAGGAAACCACAATAATCATGTTCACATATAACCTTATCATGTGACGACGTTTACTTGACAGGGTATATAACCTTATCATGTGACGACGTTTACTTGACAGGGTATATAACCAATCATGTGTAAATGATGACTAATGGATTTATTTTGTTGTAATGAAAACGGTATAATTATTTGGGTTATGATATTGTGTTAGTAATTCCTTGAATGTCTATGTATATATATATATATATATATCCTTAATGCGTTACACTGAAGTGTCGAATATAGGTACAATAATTATTGTGAATGGTACCGCGCTTATTAGACCAGCACAATAACTCTGCATGTACTTAATGTACTTTCTGTATCATACCAGTGTATTGGTGTATTAAGTAAGTAAACGTAATTATAAGAACGCGCAAGTTTTCTTCTGGTGTATGCTATCTTTAGCATGGTGTATATACTTTCTGTATCATACCATTGTATTGGTGTATTAAGTAAACGTAATTATAAGATCGCACAAGTTTTCTTCTGGTGTATGCTATCTGTAGTATGGTGTCATTGTAACATCAATAAGAAAAATACAGATCACGGTTATCGTTACGTCCAAGGTCTTCGTGTGTAGTACCTTTAATTCCCTTTGGAAATTAGGCACCTAAATGTGTTCGTTTCATATGTTTTAAGTTTCTACAGTTTAAGAACATCACCTGAATACACGGCAATAATGTTTTTTAGGAAATATTTAGTTAGGAAGCTATGTAAAATAACTTGTAAATATATTTGTGTTGTACTCTCGGCGATAACCGTCCCTAGTTTAGCAACGACAGACTAAAGGAAAGGCAGCTAGTCAACATCATCTACCTCCAACTCTTGGGTTACTCTTTTATCAACGAAATTTAGGATTGACTATCACATTATAACGCCCCCTCGGTTAAGAACACAAGTATGTTCGGTGAATGAATTCGAACTATGATCCTCAGATTGTGAGTCGAGTGCCCTAACCACCTGGCCATACTAAGCCTTTTATAAGTATAGAGAAGGAAATAAAAAAAAATCATTCTACGATCTACGGTTTGACTGGAAATGTTTTGCAACAAAGCTACTTTTCATGATTATCTGCATGTTTTAAATGTTATAAATTAAATTACTCTAACAATCACTTGCATTTACAGAATGGTGAATATTTCTATAATAGATATGGCTAAAGTCACCTGGAAAGGTTTAGACTTAAGATGTAATTTCTACCTAAGAAGTAATTAAATTAGAGTATTTTCAGTAAATGTTTTTGTCAAGAAAAGCTTATTTTAGTTACTTCAAAAACCACATATTTTCTTAATATGCAAAAGAAAAAGTGCTTTTCTGCGTCTTAGAAACACAAACAAAGTCCTTAATACAAATACATAAAATACCGGCTAGATTATTTATCGCTAAATACCCAAGTGACTTTATTTATAAATATTTATTCGTTTAATATAAAAGAAACTCCATATTTTGACTGAGTTAAAATTTCTTCGTTCGTATATATTAAAATAATATAAATAATAGTAACATTAAATATTTCAAATACATAAAGAAATTGATTTCCTTAGAATTGTGTTAAGCAACAGAGAATCCTAGCTGTATAGAAAAACACAAATTGAATTACAATATAAGCACCTGAGAATACTAGCTGTATAGAAAAACACAAGTTGAATTACAATATAAGCACCTGAGAATACTAGCTGTATAGAAAAACACAAGTTGAATTACAATATAAGCACCTGAGAATACTAGCTGTATAGAAAAACACAAGTTGAATTACAATATAAGCACCTTAAAATACTAGCTGTATAGAAAAACACAAGTTGAATTACAATATAAGCACCTTAAAATACTAGCTGTATAGAAAAACACAAGTTGAATTACAATATAAGCACCTGAGAATCCTTACATACACAAAATCATAATTTATGTTTTGTTTTTTGTTTGTAATTACGCACAAAGCTACACAATGAGCTGTCTGTGCTCTGCCCACATACCGCTAGCTATGCCATTGGGGGGGGGGGGCAATTTAATGTTATACCTATGCCCAGACTAAACTAATAATAACGAATAATGACAATTAGCCTCTCGGTTCAATGTCATGAAAACTAGGAATCAGACGCTCATTATTCATGGCTCGACCACAAATATATTTGAATCTAAATAACCATCATGTGAATGAAATCGAAATAAAAGAACGTGCAAGAACGTGGAGCCACTTCCGAAACAATGTTATGGTAGATTGGGCATTTAGACAAAGCAAGTCATCATCCAACACAAACAAAAACAAAAACGACCACCGTGTGTCGAGTTTGACTTGTTTAAATTTGCGGTACCTGCTTCACAACTGAATTATATGTTTGCAGATGTAACTGGACGCCGTGTCAGTGTACACACAGTTACGAGTACACTTCACACGGCTGGCCTATGTGAAAGTTGTCCAGTGAGGTGTTTTCCGCTTGCAAAACCAACTTGTGTGCAGAGTTTCTAAGAGCACTTCAACCAACAGAATCTGGAGCATGAGCACTTTAACCGACAGTATCCGGTGCATTTTTTGGCATGTGATGTGTTTGTTTTAGTGCGCAGGTACCCAATGGGCTATCTGCACCTTATTCACTACGGAGAATCGAACCCTGGATTTTAGCATTGTAAGTCCGTAAACTCACCATTATCGAACTGGGGACATTTGACAGAAGAATCGCAATTCACATTGCAACCAAATAATAGCTTTATACTCATTTGAAGAGAATCTAGAACCTGATCCATTCCCATTTTCATACAGTAACGTTACGAATATGATGTTGGCAGAAAGAAGCCTAGTAGTACCATTACAACGATCAGACCCTACGATCACTTTCTGTGCCATATGTTAAGGAATTGAATTAAAGGACATCGACAGAATGAACAGGCCTACACGTGCACCAGATTTCAGCCCCACGAAGTATTTATGAACTTTCTTTGAGCAACGCATGCCATCCAACCAAGTGACTTCACACACTAAAAATGCCCTAGAAACAGCTCTTTCAGAGGTTCGATCAGCTATAACTCAGTACCATAAAACACAGTTGAGATCAAGATACTGATTAGTGGCTACCATAAAACACAGCTAAAAATCCAGATACTGATTTGTGGCTACCATAAAACACAGTTGAGATCAAGATACTGATTAGTGGCTACCATAAAACACAGCTAAAAATCCAGATACTGATTAGTGGCTACCATAAAACACAACTGAGATTCAGATATTGATTAGTGGTCGCCATGAAAACACAGTTGAGATCAAGATAATGATTAGTAGCCACCATAAAGATTCAGCTGGGATCCAGATACTGATTAGTGGTCGCCATGAAAATTCAGCTGAGATCCAGTTCCCTCAGATCAAACCCCCAGTGAAACAATGGTATGTCTACAGACTTACAACGCTAGAAACCGAGTTTCGACACTCCTGGCGGGTAGAGCACAGAGAGCCCATTGTGTAGCTTTGTGCTTAACTTCAAACAAACAAACTTCAGGTCAATCGGATAACGTTACATTAATCTGTTTTTGATTTTGGTTTACCGATCATATTCACAAGCGAGACTCAATATCGAGCTCGTCAGACATAGACGTAACAAGTATATCCAGTTTCTTGATTTATGGTAAGAAAAGCAGGGTGATACTAAATTTCATACCAGTAAATTTAATATCACAGGTAACATTTTCAGTAAATACAAAAATATACGATGTTCTTTTATGAGATGTGTTAGTACAGGAGTTTTGTTGGATCAGTAGAGGACTGGCAAGTTGTTGCCCGATTTCTTACATGGCTAATCAGATTGATCAATTCAATGATTCGTTGAGAATTTAAAACACATGCTAAAAGGGCAAGAGCTCATTTCATTGTGGACAGTTTCAAGCTCTGAGTAACTGCAGTATCCTTCGCGAAGAAGAACGCTTTTAGATTGACGAGACAGAACACACCCGTAATAAAAACAAAAGTCCGCCTTTAAAAAAAGGTTTTATATTTCTATTTAATTATATGCGTTTTGGGGATATTTTTTTTTCTTTAGTGTTGTACAGTTTGTAGCAAATAATTTTCATTAAATTATTTCTGATTAAAAAAGAAAATATCACTTGAAGGCCCGTACAGCTCTTAAGCTGATTTTATTTTCAATTTACTGAGCGTAATCGAGTGTAATTAGTTTTTGTCTACCCTTCCCTCAAAATAATTCAACCATTCGTACTTTTCCGTTACATTTCTAATTTCATAATAAACAAAAAAAAATAAAATAATACACATTTCTCTTGCAGCTTTTAAAAATAATTACGCAAAGTAGAACAGAATTTTTACATTTTCTTTAATATCCTGACTAATATTTAGCAAAGAAAAAAAAAAGCTTAATATTTATGGGTTTCAACATAATCAAACAGACGGTCATAAACTGAGTCCAAGAATTATTATACCCAAAAAACATCGCAAGTTTAAATTAAATTTTGAGTGCAGAATAAAATAAACAAATTGTTTAATAAAATTTTCAAAATAACGTTGTTAAATATTTTCATAGCTTTTTAAATTTTCCATACTTCATTGAAACAAAAGGCATATGACCTTCATAAGTTTGTGTTTTCCTTGGGGGGGGGAGGTCCAAATATTGTATTATTCATTGAGAGCTTACTTCATCAAAACACTTTATCACGTACGTGCAAGGTATATATATATATAAGTTAAATCTTTTCTTGTACAAGTTGTTTACGCTGCTTAATCATTATTAATGATTGATTTCAGAAAGAAACTGCAAAAGTTAGTATATGATATATCGAGTTACGGGCTATAAAACTTCACTAAGGTTGTTGTTGTGAGTAAATAATAAATATATAACAAAGTAAATCAGCTTGTTTTGTTTAGGGCAACGTCATAATCGCTTTTATTCACTTTTTTTATTGTAATCCTTAAATAACTAAATGCTTCATAATGACCTTAGCTCTTCGTTATAAAGCTGTGTGATATCGATCTGTGTAAAGTGTTTTTAACAACGTACACGTGGTCTAATTCTAATTTTAACAAACAAATACTGAAAGTCGGAATAGGTTTAATTTGAAATAACGTTAAACACACTCTCTACTATATTACATAAATTAATATTATATTTAAAAAATCGCCCAGCTTTGATTTTTAACAAAAATTTACTGGAAGAAAACCATGGATTTAATTTACAGAAAGATAAACACATTTCCAACACAATTACTATATTTCACTTTACTCCAATCTTAAGCAACCAATGCCGAAATGAAAACTTGGCTTTAATTGTAAAACACAATAAATGAAGGATTACTACATTTCATAGATCACCTAATTCTATTGAAAGTAAACCACTTATTCTAATGTACAACGATATGTAATATAGTTCCTAAAGAATTACTGCTTTTCATAGATCATTAACTCTATTGTTTACAAATAAATTTTGAAAATAAAGAACAAATCATAATCTACAACGATATGTAATATAGTTCCTGAAGAGTTACTGCTTTTCATAGATCATCTTACTTTATTCGTGACAAGCAACTTCTGAAAACAAAGCACTTTTTCTAATGTACAACGATATGTAATATAGTTCCTGAAGAGTTACTGCTTTTCATAGATCATCTAACTTTATTCGTGACAAGCAACTTCTGAAAACAAAGCACTTTTTCTAACGTACAACGATATGCAATATTGTTCCTATAGAGTTACTGCTTTTCATAGATCATCTAACTTTATTCATGACAAGCAACTTCTGAAAACAAAGCACTTTTTCTAATGTACAACGATATGCAATATTGTTCTAACAGAATTACTGCTTCCCATACATCCTCAAACTCTATTCTTAACAAACGAATCCTGATACCATAGCACAGACTTAATCTACAACTAATATAGTTCCTAAAGATGTTTTTTTTTTCACAAAATTTACGACAATGTAAACCAAACAGTTAATATAAATATTACTATTGATTATTAGTAAACTAACTCTCATTTTAACGATCAAGTACTAAAAAGAAAAGGTGTGTTTAATCCACAAGAATATGTAACAGGATTATCATATTCTAAAGATGAAATAGTCTATTCTTAGCAAAAGTTCTCAACGGAAAACGTGGATTTAATTTCCTCTATATTTCCTCTCTCTGTTTATTTCCTACTGCTATGTGTAAGACGTTGCTAAATATATTTATTCTTAGTACTGTTTCAATTATGTCAGGAAATGTTTAATATTCCCATACTTACAGATCTTGACAAACAAGTATCTGAAATGAAACTTAAAAAGCAACAATTTAGTGAATCTTAGCGTTGAGGTTTCGAAACATTATAATTCGAGAAGATCGAAGAAATAATCGTTATATTATTTCTTTTAAAAAATAAACCTTAAGGAATGAACTACTTTCTTATATTGAAGTTTAGGTTATCTCCTTTGTTTGTCTGGAAAACCGTGGCATTTATCACTGGTAAAATTATCAGTATGGCAACCTGCATCACCTTAAACAGCTTGACGTAACGACATTATTCCTTCTGTGAAAACCGTGGCATTTATCACTGGTAAAATTATAGTATGGCAAGCTGCATCACCCTAAACAGCTTGACGTAACGACATTATTCCTTCTGCGAAAACCGTGGCATTTATCACTGGTAAAATGTTCAGTATGGCAAGCTACATCACCCAAAACAGCTTGACGTAATAACATTATCCTTTCTGCGAAAACCGTGGCATTTATCACTAGTAAAATTATCAGTATGGGAAGTTGCATCACCCAAAACAGCTTGACGTAATAACATTATCCCTTCTGTGAAAACCGTGGCATTTATCACTGGTAAAATGGTTAGTATGGGAAGCTGCATTACCCTAAAAAGCTTAACGTAATGACATTATCCCTTCTGTGAACTTTACGAGTTAAGTAATAGAGAACCATTAAAGAAACAGGATGCACGTGTATCTTAGTCTACCGGGAGTGGAGTTGATTTCTCCTATAGAAAAAAATCTCAGGTAGCATCGTATATCAGCGCGCAACTACACCCTCAGGTACACAAACGGTCACAAAATATCTTCGGGCTAACTTAAAAAATAAATAAAATAAACGTATCTAGGTAGTACTGAGTAATAGAAAATGAGGATGTGACAGCGACGGACTTATTCGACATTAATCATAATCTGAAAACATAATCTGCCGAAAGAAATGGGGCATGATTCATAAGATATTTATCGAAAAATGATATAAGTTAAGCACTTCAAAACACTTTATTGTTTCGTTTCCAAATCTTTTTCTACTGAATGAGATTGAATTTTATAATGTTTTTCAAAGAAAGAGTACCATAACAAACTTGTACACCGAAAAACATCTTCTCATTCCTTAGAAAAAAGAACTTGAAAAAGTAAAGAAATACACTTTGTATGTAATTATATTTATGCATATATGGAAAATGTGGCTCAGCAGATAAATCTGAGGGTTCTTAACGCTAAAAACTAGGTTTCCATACTCGTAGTGGGCACAGCACAAATAACCTATTGTGCTTAATAACAACCAAACAATTTTTGTACATAGATAGATAGATTCCTTACTGAATACAAATAGCTCAGATTTACTAGTTTGGCATGAAAATAAATTATTATTAGTTGTAGATGTATTTTTTCTTCTTAGCTTTAAAACGAGATTTTGATGTAATCTCACACGAACAGCCTGATCTACAATAATGATTTGTCGTCATCAGTGTTATATACCACTATAATTGTACCAAGTAGTTTCTGACAACAGACGATGTACAATAATGCTTTGTCGTCATCAGTGTTATATACCACGATAATTGTACCAAGTAGTTTCTGACAACAGACGATGTACAATAATGCTTTGTCGTCATCAGTGTTATATACCACGATAATTGTACCAAGTAGTTTCTGACAACAGACGATGTACAATAATGCTTTGTCGTCATCAGTGTTATATACCACTATAATTGTACCAACTAGTTTCTGACAACAGACGATCTACAATAATGCTTTGTCGTCATCAGTGTTATATACCACGATAATTGTACCAACTAGTTTCTGGCAACAGACGATCTACAATAATGCTTTGTAGTCATCAGTGTTATATACCACTATAATTGTACCAACTAGTTTCTGACAACAAACGATCTACAATAATGCTTTGTCGTCATCAGTGTTATATACCACGATAATTGTACCAAGTAGTTTCTGACAACAGACGATGTACAATAATGCTTTGTCGTCATCAGTGCTATATACCACGATAATTGTACCAACTAGTTTCTGACAACAGACGATGTACAATAATGCTTTGTGGTCATCAGTGTTACATACCACGATAATTGTACCAAGTAGTTTCTGACAACAGATGATGTACAGTAATGCTTTGTGGTCATCAGTGTTATATACCACGATAATTGTACCAACTAGTTTCTGACAACAGACGATGTACAATAATGCTTTGTGGTCATCAGTGTTATATACCACGATAACTGTACCAAGTAGTTTCTGACAACAGACGATGTACAATAATGCTTTTTCGTCATCAGTGTTATATACCACGATAATTGTACCAAGTAGTTTCTGACAACAGACGATCTTCTTATTTTTTCAGTACTATAATAAACCTAATTATCACGGAATCTTCAGTAAATGACTGAATAAAACTTACCTTTTTAAGGAGCATCGGGGCAGTACAAAATGAACATGGCACAAATTATTGCAAGAATTTTACAAACACAGGTCTTTTCAACAGTTATATCAACTTGTTATATCCTATCAGTTCTGGCCATTTTGATTCAATGTCAGGATTGTTTTCTTCAATACACAGTGAATAATTTACTATGAAACAGACATTTATCAGATATCAATTCTTATGGTATATAACACTTTAAACTGGCGAAACCTGATCTGCTGATCAGTTATTATACGTGACTGATAAAGATAGCTTTTCAACCGAGACTCTGTATACCTAATCAACCTGATGAACCCTGGTATTAAGAAAAAGGCCTTGTCATTAGTGGCGTGCAGCACTCAAAATGTCGAGTTGCTATTATGTTATTCTCGTTGGGAACTCGTATATGATCAGTAAAAAAAAAAAATGTTAAAAAATATTATCAGTGTTATTGTGATGTATTTTTAAAACAAAACACTTCCCTCAGTAGCACCTGTAACATACTCACTTGTAGGCTCATCTTCTACACGTTTCTTTAATAAATGTGCTTAGCCTAGTAACTAGGAGCTGTCTTCACAATATATTCTATGTTCCATTTTAGCTTTATACGTATTCTCCTTGAAGTTTTGGTCTTTCTTTCTTGAGTTTTATCTACATTCTCGGCTTATCTTTCTGATTTTGTAGCTGTATAACATATTGAATAATATGTCAAGTTTTCCTCACTATTAAATTGCCCTCACTTACAAGTTTCCAAACCCGTGAGTGTCTCTTGCAAACACTTAGCCTATGAATATCAAAATAATCATAAAATCAATTATGACTGCTAGAGAACAAACAAGTAGCCACATCTTCCTTCTCCTCAATATGTAAACCACTCACCAGTTTCTTGTGGTTTTTATAATGTCGTCCTGTGTTCTATGGTCTGGAAGTTATAAATCTTAGCTTTTGACTCTGATGAGGTTCGATATGTAGGTATCGTTGAATATTACAAAATCACTTTGATGAGTTTGAATCAAATGTTTTCTATTGCAGATAACCTTAGTTTTACTATAGTAATTGATGGGAAATCGTGAAAATGACCATGTGATTACAGCAGTTACATGTTACATCATGTCACAGTCCAATATGTAAAAAAAAAAAAACAGGAATTTGTCAATGAATAATATTGAACAACCACAACTATGTAGTCATTTGAATTATACAGCAATTGTGTGTTCCTGTACTACATGGAACTAAGAAAAACTAAATAATGTGTTTTCGTTTGTTATTTAACACAGAATCCCCCCTCTCTCAACCAGAAGCAAGGTTGTGTTTTGGGGTGGCAGAGCAATGAATAAGAGATATCAGCGATTTGGAGGTGTTGTATACATCGTTAAAAAGTCCTGAACCTACTTATCTAAATATGCAATACACCTGATGGTAGCGTATTTCAGTCTGGAGTTATGAGCAGTCAAAAAGACGCAGGGTTTCAGAGTGGCCGCACCACTTAACTAGCAAGGGTCAAACACGTGAACTTATATTTCTTCATTGTCTGTTTGAGGTTGGAGACATCGTTCTTCATCTTTTGATCTGGAGGAATACTACTACTACCACTGTTCTTGTCACCATCAAGCTAGTTTTTGATTGCTGCCAAAGCATCTTTGTGCTTGATAGATGGATTTGCCTCAACAGGAACTGTCAAAACATTCACTGTAATTGCATCCACAGCAGATGCAAAGGTTGCAAGGCGAACATCTTGGAACCTTGCACATGCAACTGATCGAGGAAGTAATGGAAATTGATGTTAATGAGTAGCAAAGTTCCAGTCACTGTCAGCTATCTGCTAAAGATATATTTTGTCTTATTTTGAATAACAGATGTAACAAAGGGAACAGAAGAAGAAGGCTCATGTAGAGGACCGTCGGTTACACAACAATAAGTACTGTCATTAACTATGTGGTTTCTGCTGATGATATGGCCAGTCATAGATTTGTCAGATTTAGAAACTGTATTTTGTAATCGTCATATCTCATTGTATGCTACATCATTTGCAAGCTCCACCAAAATCGGATGAAATTGGGATTTTTTATATCCAATCCCTGCCACAGAAGCCCTCAAGTTGAGGGGAAAATCCTGTTTTAAGCTTCAAACCCTTCAAAAAATGTTATCAAATACAAAGTTTAAGCTACTCTTTAGGTTATGTTGGATCATTAACAATATTGATTCTAACTATACGAAACCATATTTTTTTTTCTATTTAACTAGTACGTATAACCCTTTAGTGCTCAGAGATATTACCATATTTCAACTTGGTTAAGAAATTATATAAAAAAAAACACCCATCATTTATAATGATTTAAAGTTGCAGATGTGGCTTGATATTGTTCTACGCCACACTAATAATTATAAGAAATACATTTACTTGCAGTTTTAACAAAATTACATAGACATCTTCTTTTTAATTGATGTTTTTACAAAGATGAATATAGCAATGATCATCATTATTTTCACTTTTTTGTGTGAAATTAAAAATATATCTCTAAACCAATTTTGAGTAACAACCCATTTGCCAGATACACGAAACACCTACGTAAAAATATCTCCATTTCCTTATGACATTAGCTTTTTACTGCCCTGCTTATGAATAAATAACTGTCATTGTACCAATTATAGTTTTAGATACACAACAGAAACGAAACTATTGGAGTTTTCATGTTTCATTAATTACACAGGCCTGTGAATTTACATTTCATAAAAGTTGTTTTGACTTTAATAATGGATTTTCCACAATTCAGCAACGCAGATTTCGAAAATTATACTAATTCTTTTCTATAACATAAGGATATTTATTTAGAACAAATTATTATTTTGTTTAACACAATGAACATTTTTTAATATTATGCTTGTTAACAAAATTTCAAACAACCTAAAGAAAAGGGAAGAACATTGATGTTAAACGAATATGCATCCTCATTCAACGATTTTTGTGTTTGAAATATACGTCTTTTAATCTCAAAACTATGTGTTGTGGTCTTTCTTTTATGTATTGCGTCTGGATCATCTCGTTTCAATGACCTGCAGTAATGAGCCATCATGCTGATATTCCACCTTCCCTGATACCTCTTCTCCATTCCCATGATGTCTTGATGAAACCTTCCCATTATTCTTCGCTGACGGCACCGAGATATTCAGAGAAATGGTCAATATGTGAGTGTAAGAAATGAACTTTCAAGCTCATATTACAACCCAACTCCTTGCATTTATCGAGCATGCTATTGGCAATATTTTCGTAATTTGAGTCCTTGTTGTTTCCTAAAAAATTGTCAGTAACATCTTTAAAGGAAATCCACGCTTATTTTTCAACGTTCCTCATTGTCCTATCGAACTATCCATCCGAAGTCAATTTCCTAATCCGAGGCCCAAAAAAAATCCCTTATGAAATAGCTGGGAATTGACCTCACAGGTACTTGTACCAGTCGCCATCTTTGTCTAAGGCCTTAACAAACTTCTTCATCAAGCCCAGTTATATGTGTAGTGGAGGTAATAGGACATTCTTTGTGTCAACCAAACTTTCACGATCAATGTTTTTCGATCCTGGTAATAGAGTGACTCTGCGTGGCCATTACTTTTTTATCCAATGCTGATTTCGTACTCTGCTATCCCATTCACATACAAAACATGGAAACTTTGTATAACCGGATTGCTGACCCAACAACATACTAAGGACTTTTATGCCTCCACAAAGTAGCCAACCATGTTCTTTGTATTTGACCTTATTAAGAAGAAGTTCGAGATTTTCGTACGTTTTATTCAACTGAACCGACTGAGCAATAGGAACAGATGTATATATGTTACCATTGTAAAGGAGAACACCTTTTAGACTTCTTTTGGAGGAATCAATGAACAATCGTCACTCACTTGCTTCATAGACTGCGGCTCCTAGCATTGGTATTAATTCAGCAATATTGTTACAATAAACCAGTGAACCTTCTTGTGAAAAGTATGGTATAAACTCTTTCTCGCGATTTCTGTACCAGTAAAATGATGTCCCTGGAGAAAGTAAGCTCTTAGCCCAAAGTCTGAACCCCAAAATCTCCGAAGAATCCTTTGGAAGGCACAAATCTCTTACCCAATTATTAAGTTTACCTTGTGTGAACATTTGTGGTTCACCAGACGTTTCAGGTTGAAAACAATCGCTATCATTATTTCTATTGACATCAGATTCAGAATCATATAAAAATGTATCAAGGGTCTCCAGTGGAGTAGGTACAGGTACATTAAATCCATGAGCAACGGGTCTTATAGCAGATTGAAAGTTTGGTTAAGAAATTTCCTTTTTATTTCGAGTGTTATAGCCTTGCACATTACATGAGCAAAAATAGCGGTCAGTTGTTTCTGGGCTTACGCCAGACCATTGGAATTCCAAAAGGCAAAGACTTTTTCTTACCTTTAGTCCACTGTCTCAACTCTTCAACACAAACAGGGCAAACTTTGTGAGGAGCCCATGATTTGTCTGGGTCCAAAAGACATATAATACGATTTTTTTGACGAATTCTGTAATGTTTTGCCTTTGTTTCTTTACAACAAATATAACATAATATGTTTGGGTCATTTACACAATCTCTTGTTGCCATAGTGACGGATAAATAATATTGAAAATAAAAAAATAATGCCAAAGTGCATGCACAAACAAATACTATCCAGAAATGACACATCATGCGGCCTGTTAACCGTTTATATACTAGCGGTGTGTTTCTCTTGCGTTCTAGAACGATCGATAAGACTCTCCAGATGCGATTGGTCTATAGTAATCTATAGCCAGTGGTTGTCAACATTTTAAACATAACAAAATGTGACCCGATTTCAGTAAAAATCATTGATTTATCTAAAAGTACATATGACGTTTTGTGAAAAATCTGTAGGTGATGGACAAAAATGGATATCATTTTCGGATTCAGCGTCTAGGAATTACTGTAGAACATGTAAAAATTTCAAGACAATAAAACCCTCGCAGGCCTGTGTTACTTGAAACATGAATCTTGTAAAATGTTAACAAACTTGTAAGCTCTCATGATAGTGTTGAAAAGAAAAGGCACTCTATGTACTCATGTCAGTGGTGGAGTTAAGGGCGTTTATAATTTTTAATTAAATCAATATTCCCACACCGGGAGAGCGTCATGCACAAGTCTGTACTCAATTTCAACATTCCGTTTCTCAGCTGGACTTTCACGTATAACGTCTATTCACTATTCACAACACGGTAAAAGAGGAAACAAAATCTAAAGAACTGGTTACAATGTTATTTAGAAAACGGTAATACACCATGTGTGTTTTCTGTTTATCTAATGGTAATTAAGTCTCAAGAAATATGTGATATGATTGTTCTGACAAATTCAGCTCGATGGGATAAAATCTTCTGTTAATGAAGAAAGTTTCTAACTTTTAAGACTGGAGTTTTTTCTGTCTTTACGTCTTCCAGCTATATTGTATCTATCTGTGGCTTCTATCTTATAGACACGAGATACAGATAAAAAAGTTAATCCTCACTTCTTGCATAAAACCACACTTCAAGAACTCCACCGTCTCAAGTCATCTGTTGGGAGAATACAAGAACACATCACTTTGAAGAGATTAGATCAGCAAGAAAGGAATAGAGCTTACTTGTCTAATTACATAGGAAATTGCATTATATTTTTCTGCTGTAGGCTTAGGTGTGAAACGAAGATAAATAAAAAGAACAGAGGTAATAAACCTACAACAGCCATAAAACAATATAGAGAACTAATACTGCACTGGAATACATATTAGACTCAATAATATGTGATGTGATAAAATAGCCTTCAGTTTTATGATTCAGTCCTTTAAATAAACAAGCTAACAACATCTTCTGTGTAATAGTCGTAAAAACTCAAATGTTTCGTAAGCATATAGATTGCGCATTAAATTTTTTTGTCTATATGTAAAATTCACTGATATACCTCGGTGATATAAGTTGAAACCTTTAGAAAATGCGAATCCTTGTGAATACGATGCCATGGTACTTAATAACGGTTCCCGTCAAGAGTTTGTGGTAAAGATGACCCCGCTTAGTATTAATTGCAAAACAAAGACACCAATTTCAGACAAATTTTTCTGATTTTAATTCAGCACAAGAGGGACTTAAGTCGAAAATTGTTAATTTACAAGACAAATGGAACTCTGATACCATCTACTTTCTTTCACTTCATTTTTTTAAAGTGTCGCATATAAATATTTCGTACTAGTACGCATCATCTACCATCTGTGATTGTTCAAACTCTCCATGATTTCCAGGGAAATGACGTGAAAATAACAGTCGACCTATTTTAACTTGCACTTTCGTAAATTAAAACCGGAAGAGTATCGTTTCTCTGTTTCTAACCGTGCTATCATCTCATAAAATACATCGCTTTTTTTGCTGCTGTTGCTATTTCTAATGTCGTTCTTTTATGAATTAATGGAGCTATAATTCACTTGTCTAGCAGACAATGGTTCAGTTCTGTTTGGGGTAAACGACGCTTCATGCTCATTGCTTCCTAAGAAAAGCTGTAGTTGAAGGAAGCTATTATATTTAAAGGTTGAACTCTGTAAAATTATTTTCAACTTTTAAAGTTTTCCCAAAGGAAAATGCAATTAAACCATCTTCTCTAACAACACTTAATACTTCATATTCTCTAACAACACCTACTACTTTATCTTCTCTAACAACACCTACTACTTTATCTTCTCTAACAACACCTACTACTTTATCTTCTCTAATAACACTTAATACTTCATCTTCTCTAACAACACCTACTACTTTATCTTCTCTAACAACACCTACTACTTTATCTTCTCTAATAACACCTACTACTTTATCTTCTTTAACAACACCTACTACTTTATCTTCTCTAACAACACCTACTACTTTATCTTCTCTGATAACACCTAATACTTCATCTTCTCTAACAACACCTACTACTTTATCTTCTCTAACAACACTTAATACTTTATGATAATTTAACGTTTTCTAATGACTCACCACGTATATATTATATACGTATTCGTCAAACATATCTATTCCAACTTCACTTCTCCAACAAACCAACTGAATGTAAACCTCCGTTCTCTCGTGAAGCTGCAGTGATACTTCTGAAAATCGTGAAATCGAGTTCGAGAGTCAGCGTCTGGAGTTTAATTAAGTTCAACATTCAGGTAATTCTAATTCTTGCTATCTCCCTGCGGACTAAAACACACTTCCGATTCTGCTTACGTATATCTGTTCAAATACCATGCTTATCTATGTAGCTAAACGCTTCATCAAAGAGAATTTACATATTTATTTAAAGGGGAGGATTTGGAACAATGAGAACTGTTTGGGCGCGAAAAATTATAGAACAGATTGATGATGTTCTGTTTCATGGTTGTTTTCGTTCCTTGATAGTAATAAGATATAAATATTTTAATTTTATACTAGCTATACTATTCCTATTGATAAAAAGCATTGATCAAACAAAAGTACTAAATCGAATAACATGAAGATAATAATGAGAAACACAAAGTTACTATGAAGGAGGTGAAGTTATGAGCTTAGTAAATTATTCGAAACTTGTGACACTTTATTTAACACTGGAGTTAGACACGATTGATGTAGAGTTGTTTCACGTATTGTCACTTAAACAATGAATGACTGCAAAACTATAATTTAGACTAACAAGTTAAATACACGTAAAATTAAATATGTAGAAAACTGCAGTTCGCACATGCAAATAAATAAATATAACTACTGTTTATACTACTCGGTTAAATATAGTACAACTACAGTTCACACATGCAAATAAATGAATATAACTATTGTCTACACTACTCGGTTAAATATAGTACAACTACAGTTCACACATGCAAATAAATAAATATAACTACTGTTTACACTACTCGGTTAAATATAGTACAACTACAGTTCACACATGCAAGTAAATGAATATAAATACTGTCTACACTACTCGTTTAAATATAGTACAACTACAGTTCACACAGCATAATTATGTAAACAGAAAGCTACAATATACACAAATAAGTTAAATAGAAAGTGAACTACACTATGTACTACTCGATAAAATATAGCACAACTACAGTTCACATAGCCTAATTATATAAACAGAAAGCTACAATATACACAAATAAGTTAAATAGAAAGTAAACCATGGTCCATAGATATGAATTAAATATAGAGAAAACAAGAGCTCACTCAATTTATTTAAATACAAAACAACTAATTTTCATACAATTAAATAAAAGACCCAGATAAATATAGTCCATGCAACTCAATTAACTACACAGAAAACGATGGTCAATACAACTCGTGAACTATAGACAATAATTGCAGTTTAAATAACTGAAATAGGTTAAAAAATATAACACGTAAAACTCAATCACTTACAAAAAAAAGCACAGTCCTGAACGTCAACTAAATGTACTGAGAAATGCAGTCTATTTTAATTAAATAAATATAAATAAAACACAGTCCACACAAAAAGCTTTACCTGCAGGAAAAAAAAATCCAAGTTACTCAATCTAATACATATAGCTTAGTTTGTGTCTGTCTGTTCGCACCTTTCAGCCATCTGTTCCGTATACTTTTCCACATTTCTTGATCAATCAGCGCCAAACATGACACAGGATGACATGAGTAAGGTCATGAAGTGGTTGGGGGATGGACCCCCATCTAATTTCATATCTTATTTCGGAAGGGAAAAAATTTCCAAATCAGTACAACGTGACACAGTGATACAAGATAAAATGAGCACGGACATTAGAGGGTGACCCCCATCTGCTTTCATATTGATAAAATTCTTGAAAACTGTCTATTTTACTTATCAGTACTGGTACCTTTATGTATTCTTATTACATTTTTAATGTTTATCATGTTAAGAAGAAAAAAAATAGAAGCACAATTTCATATCCTTTGTTACAAACGAGTTTTTATTTCAACAGTCCAACGGACGGGCAAGCTAAATGAAAGGGAAATTAAAATCAACAAAGCTATATCAAATATTTAAATGTTCAAAACTTTACAATTTCGAGTACTAAATTGAAAATAGAAAAATTGTATTTCGAAACAAGGTATCAGAATATTTAATTTCATTGGTGTATATCTGCTTTATAGATACGAGCGACTACTGTCCATAAAACAAGATTTTATGGCTGCTAGTCATAGAGGGAAATGAAGAAGAGAAAATGAATTATACAAGATAGTTGTACGTAAAGAAGTCGAAGAGGATTCAAATTATAATTATCATCATTTGAACGTAGCATAATGTTTTAAAACAAAGAAACGATAACATTATGCGAGTGAGTCTTATAGTTTGTGTACAAAGTGAAATAGTAACGTTCAGTTATTTTTTAAAGGTTGTATGAACGGAATAAATTTGATAATACTCGCATAAAAATACAACATTTTAACATTCCTTACTAATAACAGACATAACAAAAATATTGCATAATATTTTATGAAATTCATGGAAAAAGTGAACATGTAAATAGATTAGACCTGAACACACTTATGATTAAAAGTATTGCAAGCTTACTTATTCTTACTTCGCGTAATGATTTGTTTATCGAGCATAGCCCGAACGTGTTAGTGAGCTATTGCCTTAGAACAATTTACCTGATTATATGGGCCTCGTGTAGAAGCTCCAGGTCGTCATTTGTAAGCGGTGACTGGTGTAGTTTGAAAAGTGCTTTCCCCTTTAGTAATTCAATGCATGTCCATTAACTAATGTAAGAAAAATAAATATAATAAAAACAACTATAAAAACTTGCATGAAAAAAAAGAATTTGTAACTTACCTTCCACGCTTTATCTTGACTAGAGAATAAATAAATATATATATATATAACTAAACCACGTACATGTATATATATATATATATATATATAACTAAACCACGTACATGTATATATATATATATATATATATATAAAAAAAACACATATATATAT
>NW_013666085.1:544735-561864 GCF_000517525.1 Limulus polyphemus
ACCACGTACTACTGTATATATATATATATATATATATAACTAAACCACGTACATGTATATATGTATATAACTAAATCAAGTACATGTGTATATATATATATATATATATATTGACTTATTGGATATTATATTATACAGCCGCTTAATAGATATAGGTTTAATTTTATAGCAGTTTTTGGTAACCATCCGGATATGTTATTACAACATATAATAGTTGTGAGTAATTAATGGGTATAATATGAAAACATGTAGCGTGATAATAACAGTTAGTGTTACTTAAGTAATTTTAGTAATATTATATTATTTTTATATCTTTACTACCTATTACATTAAATAAAATCAATAAAATAAACAATTAAAAAGTTGTCACAAATATCATCTAAATCATCAGTATGTAATAGCAGACAATTTTAACTAACAACCAGCACATAACAAAAGTTAGGCTGTGACCAATAAACAAAAGATAAACAGTTTTGTATTTTATCGTTCTCCAAAGCCCATCTGAGTTTAAGGTAAGGAATACCACAGAGTTAAAGCTTCTGTAAATATATATATATAGGGCGTTTCAGTTCACTTTAAGTAATAGAACGTTTGTCTTTGCAAGACAAAACGTACGTGGAAGAATTCTTTCAATATTGAAAGCGCGTGCGTTCATAAGGAAAATATATCAATCATTCGATCGCTGTAGGTGATTGATTCACTTGGTATTCTAAGGTTTGTCAAGCGATTTATTTATTAGGTGTATACGTGTTCAATAGAACAGACTTTCTCGTTTAGTTGAAAGTTTTCTTTGAGGCGCCGACAACAATATCATCCATTGATTGAAAACTTTTTACAATGATGGTTAAAAACAACAGTACGTCATTAGGTTATAACTATACATTACCTATTACGTCATTAGGTTATAATTATACATTGCTTATTACATCATTAGATTATAACTATATATTACCTATTACGTCATTAGAATATAATTATACATTACCTATTACGTCATCAGGTTATAATTATACATTACCTATTACGTCATTAGGTTATAATTATACATTACCTATTACGTCATTAGGGTATAATTATATATTACCTCTTACGTCATTAAGTTATAGTTATACATTACTTATTACGTCATTAGGTTATAATTATTCATTACCTATTGCCCTTAGACAAAATGATATAATGTTTAATTACAAATGTCAAAGGTTTTAAAATTGTATTTTTGAGTGGGAAAAATCCAATTTTTTTCAGTTTATACTGACGTAAACCAAACTAAAGATGTTGGACATAATTTAAATTTTTAAACTATTACATCACCGTTGTGCAAATAATCTAGGTTAAGCACTTGTGTCTAAAGTCTAAACAGTAGACAGCGTACTAGTCACAACTAGTTTAAATCAAGTACTGGTGTCAAATGGGTGCACGATGTTCTTGTGGTACAGCTAATTTTAATCACGTCTAAACGTCAAGACACAATATTAGTTAAATATGGTGCAGATATTCTAAACGATGTTATCAAGTATAGACGTGCATAAGTATGGTTTTATAGGATTTCTTTCATTTCCAGTTTATAATACTTTTCCTTTTTGTACTATAACATTAAGCACTTTCCACACAAAACATTTACACGTCTCTGTTAGTGGAATTTAGTAAATTAAGTAGTTTTATGGACTGTCAAAACATCGATGAGCATATTCAGTAAAATAAGCAAATTTGAGAGAATATCTGAAATAAATTCGATAACAATTAATGCAGTTTTTATAAATTTGTTCATGATCTTCTACATCACTATTTGTGAGTAAAAGTTAATGTTATACAATCAATGTTTTGCTTGTTCATTACGAAAGTTTGATTCAATAGCGTTATAAATCCTTGGCTGTTAGGTTGGTTATATAGTACAGCATACAATAAACTTATACATATCTAAAACAGTTGTGATAAATAAGACTGTTCTGTAATACAGCATACATCACAATTATACATGTCTAAAACAGTTGTGATAAAGAAGACAGTTCTATAATACAGCATGCATCACAATTATGCGTGTCTAAAACAGTTGTGATAAAGAAGACAGTTCTATAATACAGCATACATCATAATTATACATGTCTAAAACAGTTGTGATAAAGAAGACAGTTCTATAATACAGCATGCATCACAATTATATATGTCTAAAGCTAATGTATAGAAATTATAAGTTTATCGCGAATATCAATGGCTGGTTGAAAAAATATCACTACCTTTATTATTTATAATTAAGTAGCGAAGTTTTCAGAAATTTAATGTAAATACATCTTGTTTCTGTTTGATCTTTTCATGTATTGTATTCTAGTTTTTTAAATGTAAGGCCTAATGTGACGACATGTGTGCTGTATTCCATATCCAGTTAATTAAGTTAGTTCTGAGAGGTGCTTGCCTCAACATCCGGTCACTGAACAGTTTGTTGTAAAGCACTTGATGCATGAGGCCAATTATTTCATACAGATTAATTAGTAATGAAAAAAGTTCCAATAGTGTTGTTTTTTCACCTTCCCAACATCATGACATATGTGAACCTTGTCAAGCAAATTATTCCAAAGTATTTATAAATATGTTATAGTTACCGCTGAAATATGAGCTGTCATAAAATCGGAAAAAAATATATTAAACTCAACACTTAGGTTACAGACGCAATATATGTCGTGTAAGTGCAAACAAAAAATTGGATCGTATTTTGAAGTGGAACATTAATTAATCAATCATCACCTGTTCCGTATTCAAACGATTGTCTCCATAGGAACGGGGAAGTATTTACCAAGAATGTTCCTATCAGTGTAATTTAAAGTATCTTACCAAGTACAGGATCGTACATAATAATACGAAATTACTAAGACCTACGAAATGAGGACTGAAATATTTAGATATCAGTGTTTCCTAAAATCATTACTCTGTTGTCGAATACCAACTCGGAACAGCACAATAGATATAAAACGTCTTGATGTGTTACTGAAAACAGTATTTTTCTAAACTTTTAATTGTGAATGAACTTGGCGTGTTCACGTTGACGTAGAGGCACTGAGGGGGAAATATATTTTCCTGAGGGGGAAACATATTTTCCTATAAAACTTTACTAAAACACTCTGTAAGATACTTTATGTTTTATAGTCCAAATTCTTTCTAGGCTTAACGTCGTTTAATATAATTTTCTCTTGATTTATATAACTATACTTGTTTTGGGGTGTTGTATGTGACTTGTAAATAAACGGTATTTCTTACAATGTTTTAGACACAATGTAAATATACAACCTACACACTAATTATTTAAGCTACGGAAAAACATACTGTGTGTTATGAGCAAACCGTACATAAACAAATTTTTACAATGTTATACATACGCTCTAATTCTTTTGTTTGTTATCAAATACAACGCTACACAATGGGCTATTTGTGCTCTGCCCACCACGGGTATCGAAACCCGTTGTAAGTCCGCAGACATACCGCTGTACCACTGGGAGACAGAAATTAAGGATTCTTAAATGAAATATGTGTATAGTAATAGGGTAAAAACAAACCAATCACCACCTATGTATAAACGCGGGTATCTAAATTCAAGCTAACAGAAACCTCGCGTTTAGATGTATAACACGTGTTATGTTAAGCCTAACTATCTGGTTGACGTTATAAAAAGGTTTATGGTTAATAACTGTAAGAATAAAAATAGTATAATACTCAAGCTCTTTGCAAGAAAAGCTCATTAATCTAAAAACTCCGGAGCTATTAATAGTATTTTAAGAACATTGATGATTTACCTTTATTGGTTTTAGTAAGAAGTTTCTTATTCTAACACAATAGATATGTTTTACGTTTATCTTTACACTAACACATTATAAAGATTATCTTACTATGTATACTTGAAAGGTATAAATGTTTCTTCCAATACATAATGAAAGTGGCAGTTGGCATTCTCAATTCTGTAGTATTTTTGTCTTCTCAACCTTTACCGTCCAGCGGATGACTTGGTCTTTGAGTGTGTGATGTCAGATGGTTTTCTGACAGCCACTCAGGCGGAATAATTGCTTTCTGAATGGTTGGCCACGGGTAAGTGAGTGAGACTAGCTTTCAAGCTGAAAGCGAAATACTAGATAATGGAATCCTTCCAAGGAGGGACATGTAAAGTGCTACATGTAAGTTATGATTATATTTGAATGCTTTGTGGACTTTAATCATAAAGTAGTTTAACGCGGTCAGAAACCAGTCAGCCAATCACCTTGTGGTAATCGCTATGTTCCAAACACAAACACATTTTAATAGATGTCAATTATGATTCCAGACATTGAGTTGACATTGTCATTCTTTTACGTTATCCGGCGTCTAAGTACTTTCGAAGAAAATGGGTCATCATATTGATAATCATGATTCCAGACATTGAGTTGACATTGTCATTCTTTACGTTTTCTGGCGTCTAAGTACTTTCAAAGAAAATGGGTCATCATATTGATAATTATGATTCCAGACATTGAGTTGACATTGTCATTCTTTTACGTTTTCTGGCATCTAACTACTTTCAAAGAAAATGGGTCATCATATTGATAATTATGATTCCAGACATTGAGTTGACATTGTCATTCTTTTACGTTATCCGGCGTTTAAGTACTTTCGAAGAAAATGGGTCATCATATTGATAATGATGATTCCAGACATTGAGTTGACAATGTCATTCTTTTACGTTATCCGGCGTCTAAGTACTTTCGAGGAAAATGGGTCAACATACTGATAATTATGATTCCAGACATTGAGCTGACATTGTCATTCTTTTACGTTATCCGGCGTCTAAGTACTTTCGAGGAAAATGGGTCAACATGTTGATAATTATGATTCCAGACATTGAGTTGACTTTGCCATTCTTTCATGTTATCCGGCGTCTAAGTACTTTCGAAGAAAATGGGTCATCATATTGATAATGATGATTCTAGACATTGAGTTGACATTGTCATTCTTTTACGTTTTCTGGCGTCTAAGTACTCTCAAAGAAAATGGGTCATCATATTTTCTTGTGGAGAAAATTTAAATATATGCATTTATACTTATTACGAGAACGAAGAACTGTAACACGTAGAATGATTCTGTACTTATGCTACAAGACATAAGTTGAAATGATAATCTATAGAAGACATAAAAACATGTAAACAAATTTTAACGACAAACATGAAAAATCTGCTACAACTAACAATATGAAACAGAATATTTAAAATACTTAAGCAAAGTAACACAAAGTACTTTCCTGTTGTTGTTTTCTGAAGTACTTTGACGTCAAAGAATAAAAAAAATCTTAAGTTCCGTTAAAAAAACTCACTTGAAAAATTTTAAAACCCACTCTTTAAATACGTTTCAATTATACAACACCTGGTAGTTTTTTTTTGTAATTATTGTTACAAGTACTGCTAAAATCTGATAATAGATCAACAACTATGAATTATGAATCTTGATACTCAACATTAATTGAACAAAACGACACCTGACACATTATTGTCTATTTTGTTAACGAGATTGAAAATAGGAATATGAATCACGACTCTCACAAAAGTCAGTATAACAACAAAATGTTTGGTACGTTGATATTTGTTTACTAGCAGATACCAGCAAAACATTTGTGGTCAAATTAGTATCTTTATTGCAACAGCAATTTATTAAATATAGGATTTCTAGAATAATACAAAATAATTCCAATCGCAGACATCGACATTTATAAGTCCACTTGTTTTAGGGCTAACATTAGTTAAGCTTCTATTAAGTTCAGTCTATATTTGATAAAGAGATAAATTAACGCTGTAGCCTGTATACGTTTTTTGCTTTAGTTTAGTTAGAGCTAACCTTTTTGTACTTAATATTATCATTAAATAAACTTATAATGTTATTCTACGACCTAACGCTAAACTTTTTTGAAACCTTTGATAAGATTTTAATAAGTTGCTGTACAAAATGTCTACAAAAGTATATTGACATCCACTTTTGTTTACATCAGTTGACATGAAGTGCGTGCGCATGCGCATTTAGATAGTAAGGTGCGCCCACATTTTCAGGACAGACAAAAACTGAGCATCATGATAATAAATACTTTCTATCTCAAAAGACGTTTAGATGTTGCCGTAGAAATGTGACCAACTTATTTGTTATTTTCTATCTGGCAGTGAGAATATTAGAAACAACAAGTGTGATTACAGATCTATTCCCTTTTCGGTTTAAGCAATGGTTTCAGTTTTGTTTTGTTATAAAATTTATGTCAAAAAAAGGTGAGGATTTGTAGTTTGTTCATGTTGATGAAAGACTAATCGCCTTAGCGAAAGGAAGTCGAAACTTTTCTACTTGTTGTAACTATAATCCATTTCGCTAATTTTTACAATCCGCTTTAGATTGTAATTATGTTCTTGGTCTTGACTGATATTAGCTAAACGAGGAAATTTCGTGAATGAATAATAGATCAGTTTGTTTTTTGAAACCAGTTTTCAACCATATTTGGCGGTAAAAAAATTCCAAGAATACAAAATGAACTTTATACGAAATTTCTACTTCTAAAAATTAAGCAAGTAACTAAAAGAAGATCAAAATACAAAAAAGAACTTAATAAACTTGTAACGATCAAAGAGCACTCGATACTTCACCATACTTAATGTGAAATATGATGTAAACACCTTCATGTGTGTGTGTGTGTTTATCACCACTCCTCCACTCAGTGGCACAACGGTATGTCTGTGGACCTACAACGCTAGAAACCGGTTTCGATACCCGTGGTAGGCAGAGTACAGAGGGCCCATTGTTTAACTTTGTTCTTAACTTCAGACAAACAAAAAATTCAGGTGCGATAATCTTCTTGAATTTGGGTCGTTTCTTGGGTCCAAACAAATTTCGTTAAACATCATCAAAAATATCTTTAATCCTTTTTATTATTGGTATATCATGTAAGTTTCGGATGTTGTTTGATAAAATGAATGTATTACTAGTTACACTAGGTAGGATGTTGTTTGATAAGATGAATGTATTACTAGTTACACTAGGTAGGATGTTGTTTGATAAGATGAATGTATTACTAGTTACACTAGGTAGGATGTTGTTTGATAAGATGAATGTATTACTAGTTACACTAGGTAGCTTAACTTGATTGTATGAACGAAACTTAATCTTTATAATGTACGAACGAAATATTACCATATTTCTTCACTTCGGATTATTTTTACGAACTTCTTCAAGCTGTTTTTTTTTCTGTGAATTATAATAATTTCAAAATCTAACATTTAAAGTTATTTTCTTTTATTCTTAAATCATTTGAATTATTTATTAATATTTTATTTTTATCCTACAGTGGGTCACCTGTAAGTTTAATTTTACAGAATCATAGCGCTAAAGTCCAGGGTTCGATTCACCTTGTTCGACGAAGCGCGGACGGCTCATTGTGAAGCGTTGCACTAAAGCAAATGCAAAATTCATATTATTGATAACATATTTATCTACAATGTGCACTTTTCACAACCAAACACATTTTATCGTCTAAAAGAAGATTTTCAAATGAACAGATGATATTAATTAATAACTGATTGAATTCTCCAAAAGATACAGTGGTGGCATTAAGAAAATTTGGTTGTTCGCATATTTTTTTTATCAGCAGCCTCTTAATTGCTGCTATATTATTCACAAGAATTTTAAGTGAACGTTGTATAAAGAACAATAAACAAATAATGTTTCATTTAAGTTCTTAAGTACATATTTCAGGCCTAGAAGTGTTGTTTTCTTGAATATCGTACAAAGCTACTAGAAAAGCAACCAGTCAATACCAACCATCGTCAAATCTTGGGCTCCTGTAGTAAAAATAATGGGATCTTATTGTTACATTTTGCAATTTATTTTTCTATTTAAAGGGGATTTAAATTGGTTGTAGGTCATAACTGTCATGGTAAGTTAAACATTCTGAAAAAAGCGAGGTATAACTTTGCATATTATTGTGCTACGATATACTGACACCACTGTGTAGGAAGGGGGGGTATCCTCTTTGTATGCCCTCCACAAGACAAAGTATCTGCCACATTTCCAAGTTCAGTCGGGAATTCATACTACACCATGAGTATTTCTCACAAAAGTGCAAATTATTCTACAGAGCGATAGTCCATAAGCAGGGTCATCACAAAGAATTCGACCCTTGGTGATATAAGAATGGGATGAAAGGCCGGGCACTCATCCTGGTATTCACTCGCTACCAGAGATTGTGAACACTTCTCTGTATTAGAAAGGTTAATATAAAAACCGCTCTTAGCTAAGAGATAATTTTATATTTATGTAGTGAGATGTTTGGTTTTATTTGTTAAATTATCATTGCACAATACGTTAGATGACTTAAGTGGCGACAACAAAAACTCTATAGAACTGTGTACACACGAGACCAGTAGCAAAGAATGTGTAGAAAAGTTGCTTGATACACATGTGATATAATTTGCTTGTCAAAACTAAAATAAATTAAAATCAGCTTAATAAATGTAATATATATATATATATAAGTGAATGAGATTTTACCAAACGGTCACTATACCATTCCGAAAAAAGGGATGTAACACATGGACGCAGATGTTCTTGCATGTGTTATGGTGTTAATATCTAAGGTTCAAAATCTAAAACACAGTGATTTGTTAGCTTCAGTTATCAGCTATTTCCTTCTGTTTGATGATGTATCACTCATGCATAATTTTTGTTTTGTTCACAGTTACATCACTCATGATGTTTGTTTTGGTCACTGTTACATCACTCATGATTTTGTGTTGTTCACTGCTACATCACTCATGACTTTGTTTTGGTTACTGCTACATCACTCATGATTTTTGTTTTGTTCACTTTTAAGTCACTGAATATTTTTTTGGTCACTGTTACATCACTCATGATTTTTGTTTTGTTCACTGTTACATCACTCACGATTTTTGTTTTGGTCACTGTTACTTCACTCATGATTTTATTTTGTTCACTGTTACATCACTCATGACTTTGTTTTGGTCATTGTTACATCATTCATGATTTTGTTTTGGTCACTGTTACATCACTTATGATGTTTGTTTTGATCACTGCTACATCACTCATGATTTTTGTTTTGTTCACTGTTACATCACAAAAGATTTTTTTGTCACTGTTACATCACTTATGATTTTTGTTTTGTTCACTGTTACATCACTCACGATTTTTGTTTTGGTCACTGTTACATCACTCATGATTTTATTTTGTTCACTGTTACATCACTCATGACTTTGTTTTGTTCACTGTTACATCACAGAAGATTGTTTTTGTCACTGTTACATCACTTATGATTTTTGTTTTGGTAACTGTTACATCACTCAAGATTTTGTGTTGTTCACTGTTACATCACTCACGATTTTTGTTTTGTTCACTGTTACATCACTCATGATTTTGTTTTGGTCACTGTTACATCACTCGTGATTTTGTGTTGGTCACTGCTACATCACTTATGATTTTCACACTGCTTAGTTTTACATAATTTACATCCTGTACAGAGCTATATCACTCTTGTGAACCTATTGGTTACGACGATCGACTCGTAACTTGCGGGTTGCGGGATCGAAACCTGTAACCGAATATGTTCGCTTTTTGAACCGTTTGAGAGTTATATTGTGACAGTCAATCACACTATTCATTGGTAATGGGTAGCCAAAGAGTTGACGGTGGGTGGTGTTGACTACTTTTCTTTCTTCTAGTGTGTCTCTTCAACATTAGGGACAACTATTGCAGATAGCCCTTGAGTAGCTTGACGCGAAACCCAACAAACATTACTGTTGACTTTCTTCCTCCTTAGTGCTACATGACTCATGTCATTCGTTCCGTAGAGTGTTGCATTATTCATTATTTTTGTGCTCTATATTGTTGGAATTCTAACTCAGAATATGGTTTAAAATCACCATCACTAAATAGTAATGTAACAATCCAGTTTCTGGGTATGAGTTTGTTCATTACATCACGTTCTGAAAAAAAAAAAAAGATAATTTTTATGGTGTCTACGTCTTTTAAAAACCGGCGAAGAATGATCAAAATGATACTTGTTATAAGACATTAGTATTAGGCCTATTTCATTTTTAAACACTACACTCTTTATCTAATCTCATAAGTATTTTCAAGAATTAGAAGGGTGTAGTATAATAATCATATTTCAACCACACTATATTTGTTATATCCACTGCCGATGGCAAGTTTCGGTAAATTAAGAACTCTTCAAACCAGTTGGGATACAACAAACACAAATATAACTGTAATCATTCTTCGCCGGCATCTAAAAGACATACATAACAACTGTTGTTGTATCAAACATACTGTTGGTGTAAACGTGCTTTGTTATCACTATGAGAAAAACCTATACACTGGATAGGTGAAGTGAAGAAAAAGTGTCATTGGCCACTATTCAGTTCTTCACATTATATAGCCGCACAACAGCAGGTATTATAATAATAATAACAATCTAATACATTAAATTTTACAACCTAATATTTCGTAAAACTCTTGCTTAATTCAAATTACGCAGCTAACAATTCTACAATGTAATTTAACGTGGGAAACCAATTTAAAACATTATGTAGACTAACCCTCAATACGCCAAGTTGTCTTTGTTCGATTGTACATACTTGTAATGCCTTAAAGAAACTATTAGAGCATATTATTATATCCAATATGCACATTTAAAGATAATTTTGGCAAAATAAATCCTCATTCAAATCTGAATATCATTGCTTTTTGAATAAACTGGATTAAAAAGGATCCAGTAAAATATCAAGTTGATTTTAATTATTCGTTATTGTATTTATAATAAAAAATTAAGACTTTGGGCTGATATACTTGCTGTAATTTATTGAGGAAATATTGGAACCGAAACAAAATTAATAATTGTACGAAAATGTGTATTTGCGACTTTAAAAATGGTTAAAGCAAGCCAAGTTTAACAAAGGATAAAAAATATATAATGAGACCTTATAAGATGTATTCTTCCTACTTAATTTCAAATGTATCATTGCAATTTTAACTTTCATAACGTTTTCCTTCTTAATTACAAATGTTCATTGCAATGGCAACAATCACAGCATTTTGTATTTTGAGTTTTTAGTGGCAATTTCTTCAGTTATACATTAGAAATTTTATGAAAGAATTTATTCGCCTTCAATTTAAAGAAAGATCAACGTAATACAGCGATCCTTTGACGTTTTGCTTCGAGGTTAGTTTTTATTCGTCAACAGCGTTTGAGACTGGCAAGGTAAATAAGATCTGTAGAGCAATGAATGTATTTGGAGATGTAACTAACAGTGAATTATCAATAACACTTCGACAAGTCAGGTTATAGTTTAGTTGAAGTAAAGTTTTGATTTAGGCTAAGGATTTCAGTGTTTTGTAAAAGCTATAACAGAGTAAACAAATGTTTTGAATTTAATACAAGTTGTTTTTATTCACGAAACAAAAACCCAATTAGGACAATAATTCGAGCTGTTTCAAGATTAATAAACAAAAAACATTAATAGAAATGCCTAAGATGTAAAAATGTATTAACGATTAATTGTGTTCTTTTATATCATTATAGATTTTACTAAACGTACATTTTGTTTCATCCTGACAACTTCATTTACTTAGTTATGAGATGCTCCATTGACTGTGAGGCCTCAGGCCCAGACATAGTTGGCCTAGCGATTAAACTCTCATTTAGTGTGGTCGTTTTATTATCAAATTATTTATTACGTTCCATTGGCATTGCACAATGATTATCACAATTACAAAAAAAAATCACGTTTATAGCTCTGAGTAAAACTATTTGTAATAGAAACATTCGAGACTTCTGTTCATTGGTGTCTTATGACACCAATTCTCCAGCTGAACAAAGACTGAAAGAATGATTGTTTCTTGAACTCGACTCATTTACTTTAAGCCCAACTGAACTGTCACAAACCAGGTGGATATTAGACAGTGATGATGAGGTAGCTGAAACATGATATCTAATCATGCCAAGCACGATGCAAGTAGCCACGTGCTATTCTAAAGTCAAGGAAGAGTATTTTCTTTTTATAGTTACAGGAATTAGCTTGAACTTTCACACGTAGTTGATTCTGTTAATGTTTCCAGCTACAACGACTAAACACAGAGATAAAAAAATGGCATTTGTACAAGAGAAACTAACATAAAATGCTGCTTATATCACCCTAACATCAATCTATGGTTTTTCTTTTTTTATAATTGTTGGAAAATTACTGTGGTGAAGCGTTCTCTTAGTAACGTATATTTCCGTAGATAATATTGATTATCTGCTGTAATGTACATCGTTAGGTCTCTCCAAGTGTATTATGAGTAGTTGCGGAAACAAAATCAGAAAATTCAATAAACAAATCTTATATAAGTTTGTTTGTTTTAAACTATGCACAAAGCTACACAATGGGCTATCTGTGCTCTGCCCACCACGGGTATCGATCTTATATAAAGCCCAAAATAATGGTTTAATCTGTCTTAGAAGTGACTAAATCCTCACGTTTTATACAAATTTAAAACTGTATTACCATGTGGTCATAAAATGTATTTGTTTTTTACATCTCTTTTGACACATTTAAACTAACCGAGGATTAACAGATGTAAGGAAACTTAAGTTTATGGTGAAAAAAAAATCGTTAAACTTAGAATGTTACAGCAAACGAATTAGATACCTAAAGTTACATTGTTCAACACAAACCTGACGAATCAGTGAAAAACGTAATACTCGTAATGAAAAAACACGCTAAATGCAGATTCCTCTCAGTTTGTGTATTGTGTACTGGAAATCTGTGAAGAGCAAATTAAGAAAAACTTGGAAGAAAACTCTGTACTTAACGTAATCTGTTTCGCAAATATTTGATCAATTATACATTCATTGGATCCTCGGGAGTTTCAAAGCTACCGCAGGTACGTCATCGAGGATATATTTCTTATCTTAACTGTCATTGATTTTGAAAACGCCTTTTCTCATTCTTCAAGTTTTCTATAGATGTGACCGCATTACAAGCAAGGATTTTCTATTATTCCAGTTTATGCTGGATATTTAATGGATGATTAAGTTTATGCCGTTTGCGGTTTATTTTTACCCAGTTTATGCTGGATAGTTAATGGATGATTACGTTTATGCCGTTTGCGGTTTATTTTTATTCAAGGATTCCGTATTGTTTTAGAAAACCCAATAAATGGTACATGTTATAAGGAGTTGTCGTTAAGATGTTTACAAAAATTAGAATCAAGCAGTATTTGGTAGTAAAATACATTTAATTAATTAATTGCGAAGGTACACAACTGATGAAAAAATGCATCCTAATTTTAATAAGTAAAAACATAAGAAAAGTATATTTAACTGGCTATACTCATTACCGGGTTTATTTTTATCCTTGATATTAGTAAGAAGCTTACTCTGACTGAAAGTTAATACCAAGAAATTAACTACATCATTTAGAAACAATATTAATATTCTGTTTAAATGGAACGCTTACTATATCTGTACGAACGTAACACGTTCAGTTGCCGCATTGTTCTGTAGTGAATCAAATATTGGATCTTTTATCAAGAGGTATAGACAAAACTGTTAAAACCTCCTACTGTAATAAACGCAAAGGGTGCAGTCTAATGAAACAAAGTAATCACAAAACTCTGTGTCTGATATATATATATATATATATATACACACACACAAGGGACTGAACGCTTATTGTGAAGTCTGATTAGAGTCATGTGACAATAGGAAAACGTACTACATTGCCATTTCGTTTTGGAAACAATGATACATGAGTCCTAAACCAATACTGACATGAGTAAGTCCATGCTTGAAAACATAACTTTTTCTACGCTGAATACTTCCTGGTAGTGTTAATCGTTTAGCAATTTAAAACATCACAAAACGCCAGGGACGTTAAAAATAGCGATTGATTTAAAAGTCTAATTACACAGGCCTGCGAATTTAAACTTCATAAAAATTGCTTTGGTTTTAATAACGGATTTCCCATAGTTCAGCTACGCAAATTTCGAAAATAATACTCCTTTTTTTCTATCACGTAACGATTTTTTTACAAACCGGGAAGAAAAAAATAAACTCTTACTTGGACCAAATTATTATTTCGTTTACCACAATGAACATTTTTTTATTATTACGCTATAACATTTTGTGAAAAATTTGTACGTGATGGAGAAAAGTGGGTATCGTTTTAGGATTCATTGTTTAGGAATTACTGTACAATATGTAAAAATTTCAAGACAATAAAACCATCGCAGGCCTCTGTAATCACACAACATTGCATGAGACAATAACTTTTAATTATATAGCCGTCCCTAATTTAGCAGTGTAAGACTAGAGGGAAGGCAGTTAGTCATCACTACCCACCGCCAACTCTTGTGCTACTCTTTTACCAACGAATAGTGGGATTGAACGTAACATTATAACGCCCCCACGGCTAAAAGGGGCGAGCATGTTTGGTGTGACGGAGATTCGAACCCGTGACCAGATACTACATAATACTTGGTAGGCCTAAGGTAGTTTCATACATAACGTAAGTGATATGAACTTTTAAACACGTTTATTAACAAACCAAATGAAACATTAAAATCCTAAAACACAAACCATAGTTATTTCTTTCACTACTTAGGAAGTAAGAAAAATAAACATACAATAAAAACGTAATATAAATGCATTATTAATATGTAGATATTAACTTTTCAATCATAAATATTTCTATTTCTGAAAAAAAAAAAGCCTTAATGTGCAATAATTTTATCAAATTTTACTTTGTATAAAGAGATTAGCGAATCACGAAAGTTAACAGGTGGATAATAGTATTCGGATAAACTTTTCAAGGATTGAGAATAGTATTAGGATAATGAAAATTAAATATGTAGGTGGCGCCGCTGTAGTAAGTTAAATATTTAGCGCGATCAATGCGTTTTCAGTAATAATGAGAATACTATTTTATGTACCCACCCAGGGATACACTAATATAGTGCCCAACCATAATGCACTCTTATTGGGGATACACCAACCGTGCCTAACCATGATACACTCTTACACTATGTAATATCAGTTTATACCTACCATATTGGTGCGTTTTCCGTTCTTGGAACACTGCCATGATTCGATATAACTACAAACACCCATTAGAACATTAGAAGGCAAAGTAAAATATCAGTAATTGTGTAACTATTATTAAAACTGCTTAATATATATATATATACAAATATCCCTACCTTCGTAGATTACATAGCCTAGTTTCATATATTACCTATACCCAAACACACACACACGAATATATATTTATGTTGGCAGATTGCTTGATTTGGCTGCAATACGTAACATATTTCCCCGTGATGATTCGAATTTTTTAACTTATTTGGTTTTACAAAGTAGAAGATGTGATCAAATTAAATGTTCTACAGAAAGTGTGTTCACTTCGTTAGCTTTGGCGTATGAATAGTTTCAGAGTGGTTATGTGACTAAACTATTGTAGTGCTAGACGTTCATTAAATAGTCCAAGAAAATGTAATTATGTATTCACAACATGTAAATTTACAAATATCTAAATTGTTAAAAAAACACGTTTCACAAATTCATATGGCGACTATACATGCGAGGCAAGCAAACGTATAATGGATAGAACAGACATTATTTCACTTGCGTGAAATGACTTTGTTTCAGTGTCCTATCACGTGAGTCTTTTTCAAAATATAAGTGGCCAAAAATATACCTTTCTCGGATGTATATTCATTTAGTCCTTCGATATATAGATGTATATATATGTACGTTTGTTTTAGAATGTTTCCTGTAAGTTACACAAACTGCTCTGTCCGCACAATCGTTCCAAATTACAAATAGCTATCTGTGAATAGATGTTCCTAATTTTGAGCTGATAGACTAGAGAGAAAGCAGCTAATTGAATAGCACCAACCTATAATTCTTGGGGTACTCTAACCGAATAGTGAGGTTTGACTATTACTCTTATAACGCATCTGCTGTTCCAAACTGGCGCTCGTAATTTTGTGGCTATGTCACGCCTAGCACTAATCCACGCCCGATCCATGATTATTAGTGTTAAATGAAAGACTTTCGGTGGAAACACATGTTGTGAACTTCGTTGCTTTAACGTTAACGCCAAGCTTATGTATGCTTTGACAAGAAAGTTTTTAAGCAGTTTAATATATTTTCGTTTCTTAAATGACAAATGATAAGTTGCTAGTAAATTGGACTTATAGAGCTGAAGGAGTAACTTGGAAAGAAAAATCCTGTAAGCTGTTTGTTTCGAGGTAGAACAACAGATAAAATATTGTTTTTTCTTCGTAAGCCACAATATTCAAGACTTGTCCCTTAACATAAATTTGGTGTGGATTTCTAGGACTGTGGTTACCACAGTTGCTTTTTGAAATCTTTACTAACTTTCGAGATTCTGCAAGATGCTATATATATAGTTAATATGTGCAATTTAGAATATTTTATATCAAGTCGTCTGTATTTCAGTTTCTTTTGTCATTTATTTACTTTGGTTATTAGTTTGTAATATGCATTTATTTCTCTGTAAATTTTACTAGGTTAATATCTCTTTTCCTGTTTTTTTAAGAAATTCTCAATAACGTACTTGTACATCTCTATAGGAAACTACAAAAATAAGTCAAACCTAGACATTCAAGGCATTAAAACAAACCAAAGCTTTTATATTTTCATTCAAGTAAAGTATTTAAAAAATAAAAATCATGTATTTCTTATAAAAATAAACAAAAACAGTCACTATTTTAATTAATACTGACATAATAGTTGGACAACAATCCGACATATCAAGTTTGAAAAAAAAACACATCATAGTTTACACCGAGATTTGAACCAACCTACTTGACTCACACGATATCATTTTTCCTTGTTGGTTTTTTCAGTAGATTTATGTCCTAATAATCCTATTTTGTAACATTCTGAGCAATGGCATCAGGTAAACTGTAAATAACATATACACGTTTTGACTTATAAAAGCCTAATATTATTTAATATTATGTGAGTTATAGGGGGTTATTGTATAAAATATATGAAATATAACTATCAAAGTCAAACGCATAAATGCCCCCCCCCCCAGTGGCCCAGCGGTATGTCTGCGGCC
>NW_013666085.1:562754-570477 GCF_000517525.1 Limulus polyphemus
GTCTGCGGACTTACAACGCTAGAATTCGGGTTTCGGTACCCGTGATGGGCAGAACACAAAAAGCTCACTGTGTAGCTTTGTGCTTAATTACAAACAAACAATAAAAATTAGCAAAATTTCAATATTAAATTAAGACTCGAGCATTTTTTCTTTCTCTCTCCTTCTATTCAGACTTAGGCCTAGTATAGCAGCACAGAAAACCTTTTTGTCCGTAAACATATTATCCACGTTATAGCTATTTGTTTGCTGATCATCAAAAGAATATATGTACCTGTATATAAATTTGCATTACAGTTTGTTTGTTTTTACGTAAGTAGCATACTTATTTTGAAAATAAATCATAGCAGTTTCTTTACAACTGTTTTATTCCAAACAAAATACTCATAATCTGATATAAGAGGCTCATAATCATATACCGTTAATCGATCATTCAAATATATAATTAGTTAAAAACGGCAACTTAGTATCAGTCAAAAGAAATAAATAACTATGAACAATTAATTAAACAAAATGCAGTATCCAGCGTCACAAATAGATAACCAGTCATCAAACCCATGCTTCCTAAGACTTCGTAAAAGTACAGATTTCAATGTGATCGTACTAACCCTAAACAAACGACAGTCATGAAGTTGTAACCAAAGAGTAAATGTTTACCATACGTTATGCTTAAAGACTGAACTAACACAAACCTAAAGGTAATCCAAACTTCACGTTCAGATTATCCAACTAACCCAAACGTCAAAGAAGACTAAACATGACATTTGGATGATTTACGTAATCCCAAACGCAAAAGCAGAAAAAAACAACAACATAATATTAAAGTAATCCAAGTAATCCAGTCGCAAAGGTAGACCAAATATTATTTTAGAATTTTTCAAAGCAGTAATAAGTTAGTTAAATATGGACGTATAACTACTATGATGATAATCGTATAAATGAAACGTGAAATTAAACAATTTTTGGTATACTAAGTTGATTTATTAAACTGTTGTTGTTGTGATCTGGAGTACTGGTATCAATTAAAGAAGGCCGTGACTTGTGAAAAACAAAAGGTAGACCTGCGATGTTTTTTTTTTTACACATCTTTGATCTGACATCCGTAATTGGCTGACAAAGTGAATTATGATATGTTCAGATATATTACAGGTCTAAACACTAGAATTAAGAGAGACAGCACGTAGTGTTAAGAAGCCTTATATAGAACAGTAGAACACACATCACAAGCAAAGATACAACAGTATGTATATATAGAATTACAAGCTGAGGTACTACTGTCCTTTGTCAGGGTTATGAACTGGAAAAAAAAAACGTGGAGTGAATGCTATGATAAATAACACAAAAATCCTATCTTTCACACAAGTTATTTATAACATAACATATTATTACAGTATTCATTATTATCTCACCAAACATTTTGTATAAACTTTAAGAACTTACTATGTATATACATAAAACATGGTATACACTGTGGAATGGTCATGGTGACTTTAAAGGAAGAGGTAGCGGACAAAGTAGGTGGCGGTAGGGGTGCTTTAAACACCCAGCTTTTAATGTCATTCCACAGTGTTTCACGTGATTAACTAGTTGACGGTCATTGGCCACAGAAGTGTCTTACGGGCTGAAGTTGTAAGGTCACAGGTCAAAGTAGAAAGTAGATATAACTCATGAAATGGCTCTTCATATAAGCCATATTGTGGCTGTTGGTGTAGAAACTTTAGTTCAGTTTATGTATTATTGACGGCCATTTTTTTTTCATTGCATTCCTTCATAGAGAGTGCTATGGAACTATCTGAGATGTGTAAAATTTTTGTGCCCTCCCCTACTCTATGTATATGTTGTGTTACAGAAAATTCTGTTTTTGGTGTAAAGATGTGGCGCCATCTATGAATATAGTTAACTTTTTACTAACGTCAAAGATAATAAATGCTCAATAATATCAATAATGGGGGTAGAGGGGCTATGAACACCCACTGGCATGCCCCTTTTTCCAAACTATCATCACAGAAAGTTTGGTTGAGATTGGCTCAGCGACCTAATAGTAATTAGATAACAGACAAACAGACAGATACACAGATTTTTGTGCTTTATGTATATAGATATTGATTAGGATATTTTAGATTCTTCAGTATTTCCCCGAAGGAATACATTTAGAGGTGATGGTGGTTCTCCCAAAGGTTGCTATTCAACTTTACCATTATTACATCACAATCCTGGCTTTTCACTGGGATATCTTTTGTCCTGCAAATACCATATTCTGTAGATCCTCTTCCAACATCATATACAGACTCTGATTCATGATCTTGATTTTTGATCATAATAACAAACTGTTTTGAAATACATTACAAATATCCATTCAGCAGCGGCAACCCTTTTTTGAGGTTGATGTTCTTCTCTAACAGCAATTCCTGTAACTGATTCTTTCGCTCTTCTTCTTGTCATTCTGTTACGATTTCCTTCTTGAGTGACAGCAGTTTCATCAGCTGTCGTTTGTACTGTTCCTCTAGCTATCTTTTCTCTATCTCGAGCTTGTCTTGTAGCAGTTCCATCAGCTGTCTCTTGTACTCTTCTTCTAGTTAGCCCTTTTATATCTTGAGCTCATCTTGTAGCAGTTTCTTTTGCTATTTCTCGCGATTTCCTTTCTTCCATTCTCTTGGATATTTTTGGTCTCCGTGAATATAATGACTTCAAAACTCTTCCGGACATCTTAACACACTTAGGTAGATGTATAGTTTGTGTGTACACTTCACAAAGTTGACTGTTTTGGAAACTACAAAGGAACACTACTTATATGTACATAGATATATATTATACAATTTATTTACAAATAATGTCGAGGCGGGAAGCAACGTGCGATCTCTCTTACAAATAAAGCGTAGTATATCAAAGTATTATCTTTGTTCCTTAAAAATAAAGCGTAGTATATCAAAGTATTATCTTTGTTTCTTAAAAATAAACGTAATATATCAAAGAATTATCTTTTTCCTTAAAAATAAAGTGTATTATATCAAAGTATTACCTCTTCCCTTAAAAATAAAGTGTAGTATATCAAAGTATTATCTGTGTCCCTTAAAACTATAGCGTAGTGTATCAAAGTATTATCTGTGTCCCTTACAATTAAAGCGTAGTATATCAAAGTATTATCTTTGTCCCTTACAAATATAGCGTAGCGTATCAAAGTATTATCCATGTTCCTAACAATTAAAGCGTAGTAGTAGGAAACAACAAAGCTCAACATAACGTTGAATTATTTCTTAACAGTAGTGTTTTCGTCACATGGGGTGATACGTTCTAGGTGAATAAGGTAATTATTTCAAGATCAGTTTTTACATAACTCTGTGAATTTGTTTCATAGCTGACGCAGGAAGGAGAGGAGCACCTCGTTTCGCGGAACCTATTCCTAATGTGACCATAGCAGAAGGCCGCTCCTTGACGTTAGCTTGTGTAGTGGAGAACCTCGAACCATATAAGGTTGGTGAAATGAAATCGCGTAATTACAGTGTACAGTTATGAATTTACATATCACCAAGGGCATAGCAGCATTGGTTTAATTATGAACAATGTAATTTTCCTTATATAATAGTAATATAGTAAAGATAGAAAATGTTTATAATTATAATCTACCTGATCATAAGTTTCTAATCTGATAACTTTTACAAAAGTAATTTGAAAAGTAAGATGAGTAATGTCAAAACTTTACATGATAATGTGGAACATTCTGAAGAGTAAATCTAGGGTACAAAAGTAGTAATTTCAAAACCTTACAAGTGATAATTCAGCATTTTTTAAGAGTAGATATAAAGCATCATAGAAATAACTTCAAAAATGTACGAGTGATATTTCAGAATATCTTGATAAAATAATTTAAACATCTGTTAACTGCAAAACAATCAAATATGATAATATTTTTACCTCACATGAACCAGTCTTACCTGGTGAAGAAGTTGTTAAATTCTAATACACGATATTAATTTGAATCAATGATCCTAAGATAACATTATGATAATCCTAACAAAAGATATATTTTGTATCTCTTAATATTACTTCTTAAGAAACAGTATTTAATGAATACATGATGATATGATTGTAAGAAATGTTTTATAATCATACGTTATCTTGCATAAAAATAATTATAACTTTTTAATCATATTCATTAGGAATGAATAGGTAAAATAAAATTCCGTGAAGTACGAAGGTTGTCCGAAAAGTTCGTAGCCCGATCTATAAGAAAAAACAAATTTTGATTTATTTTCAACATAATCTCCTCCTGAGGCTATACACTTGAACCAGTGGTGCTCTAAGTCCAGAGTCTACATACTTGCACCAGTGGTGTTCTAAGTCCTGAGTCTATATATATTTGCACCAGTGGCACTTTAAGTCCTGAGTCTATATACTTGCAACAGTGGTGCTCTAAGTCCAGAGTGTATATACTTGCACCAGTGGTGCTCTAAGTCTAGAGTCTATATACTTGCACCAGTGGTGCTCTAAGTCCTGAGTCTATATATATTTGCACCAGTGGCACTTTAAGTCCTGAGTCTATATACTTGCACCAGTGGTGCTCTAAGTCCAGAGTGTATATACTTGCACCAGTGGTGATCTAAGTCCTGAGTCTATATATATTTGCACCAGTGGCACTTTAAGTCCTGAGTCTATATACTTGCACCAGTGGTGCTGTAAGTCCAGAGTGTATATACTTGCACCAGTGGTGCTTTAAGTCTAGAGTCTATATACTTGCACCAGTGGTGCACTAAGTCATTTATGTCCTTCTGAAGGAACTCTTCTTCTTGATACTCAATCCATAACTGGATGGTATGTACCAGATGATAATCACTCTGAAAGTTTCGACTTTTCATAAAGATTTTAAGTTAAGAGAAGAGAAAAATGTCTCTTGGAGCTAAAGCCAGTGAGTAAATATGGTGTCTGGATAATTCTAAGCCAGGATCATGGACAGTGTTCGAAGCAACATGCATTTCGTGAACTGGAGCATTATCCTGATGGAAGAGCACGCCCCTTTTTTAGCAGTCCTTTTCTCTATTCTTTGATTTCTTGACTCCAATTAAGGATGTATAGTAATCTTCCGTAACGGTTTTAACCATTTCCAAATTAATCAACTTTGTAAAACGCCCTTGGCATCCCAAAAAATGGATGCCATTACGTTCCCAGCAGAAGATTGTGACTTGAACTTCTTCGGGGTGGGCGAACTTGAGGTCTCGATTGCAGACTTTGCATTTTTAACTGTAAGTCGAAATGTTAAACTCACGTTTCATCCATAGTTACAAATCTATTGATACCTATAGAATAGGCGTTGGTTTTCAAAAAGTAGGATCTGTTTCTGCTTAGATAACAACATTTTTAGAACTCACCTGGCACTAGCCTTATCCATGCCCAAAAAGTCACTCAAAATGCTAACTTCATAACTTCTTCTATCGCATATAACAAAATCATGAACTTTATATCGCATGATTGTATACAACTCTTAAAATCATCACACCATTTTCTCACTGTTCACACCCTCTCCTTATGTTTCTTCCATGTCCTGATCACGACACAAAGTTCGATCATCTCCATCACGTTTAACGCTGCCCACTTCTTTCCTTCTAAAACCCACAAAGCATAAAATAAGCTCATTAAATTATATGTTTCGTGTTGTTTACTCACAAGAAGGTTCAAACTGAATATTTATCAGAAAAAAATCATACATTCCGGTTTTTGTTTAGGTCGGGCAACGAACTTCTCAGACAACTTTTATGTTTATTAAGGATAGCAAAAACTTCCCAGGATGATATTGAAATAAAGTCCTAGTAAGTTATATGATTTTAATATGATGATTTTTATTATAAAAAAAACATGTTAAAAAATAACATTAACTAAATGCTATAATGCTTTCTATCATAGAAATAATTCAGTAAATCGTAACAAACTAGTTACAAAAATGTTTTCTATTCTAAACATTGTTTTGGTAAATAATGTTTTTGTTTTTGGTGTTATCACTAAAAGCCAAGCGAAACACTGAGCTATTAGAGTTGTGACTACCCCAGGGGGGATAGTGATAACTAGTGATAACAATGTTTTCTATTCTAAATACTGTTTTGGTAAATAATGTTTTTGTTTTTGGTGTTATCACTAAAAGCCAAGCGACACACTAAGCTATTAGAGTTGTGACTACCCCAGGGTAGATAGTGATAACTAGTGACAACAACGTTTTCTATTGTAAAATCATTTTAATAAACTCATGAATAAGATATAGTAATGTTTTCCATAAAAATCACTTTAGTAAATCATTATAATGTGACATATTAACGTTTTATAATATAAAACACTTTAGTAAATCATTATAATGTGACACAGTAACGTTTTCTAATATAAAACACACTAGTAAATAATTATAATGTGACATAGTAACGTTTTCTTATATAAAACCACTAGTAAATCATTATAATTTGACATAGTAATGTTTTCTAATATAAAACACACTAGTTAATCATTATAATTTGACACTGTAACGTTTTCTAATATAAAGCCCACTAGTAAATCATTATAATGTGACATATTAACGTTTTATAATATAAAACACTTTAGTAAATCATTATAATATGACAATGTAACGTTTTCTAATATAAAACTCACTAGTAAATCATTATAATGTGACAATGTAACGTTTTCTAATATAAAATACCTTAGTAAATCATTATAATGTGACATAGTAACGTTTTCTAATATAAAACACACTAGTTAATCATTGTAATTTGACACTGTAACGTTTTCTTATATAAAACACACTAGTAAATCATTATAATGTGACAAAGTAACGTTTTCTAATATAAAATACTTTAGTAAATCATTATAATGTGACATTGTAACGTTTTCTAATATAAAACACACTAGTAAATTATTATAATGTGACATACTAACGTTTTCTAATATAAAAGACATTGGTAAATCATTTCAAATAGTTGTCTTTTCTTTAATAAAAGAGTAATAAATAATTTGAGATCTATATGATAATGCTTTTCATTATATAAATATTTGGTAAATATACTAGGTACTTATGATAATAATTTATGATATAAGAACACTTACAAAATCATATCACGCATGTGCAGTAATGTTTTCGCATGATTATAACTCTTTGATAAACTGTACCAGCTAAGTTAAATAATGGCCACTTTAGTACAACAGTTATAAATTATATATTACATATTATAACTATACCAGGTAAGTTAGATAATTGACCACTTTAATAAAACAGTTATAAATTATATATAGATATATTATAACTATATCAGCTAAGTTAGATAATGACCACTTTAATACAACAGTTATAAATTTGGTCATTATCTAACTTAGCTGGTATACTTATAATATATCTATATATTTTTTAATACAACAGTTATAAATTATATATAGATATATTATAAGTATACCAGCTAAGTTAGATAATGACCATTTTAATATAACAGTTATAAATTATATATAGATATAAGTGTACCAGCTAAGTTAGATAATGACCACTTTAATACAACAGTTATAAATTATATATAGATATATTATAAGTATACCAGCTAAGTTAGATAATGACCACTTTAATACAACAGTTATAAATTATATATAGATACATTATAGCTATACCAGCTAAGTTAGATAATGACCATTTTAATACAACAGTTATAAATTATATATAGATATATTATAAGTATACCAGCTAAGTTAGATATTTGACCACTTT
>NW_013666085.1:570947-572655 GCF_000517525.1 Limulus polyphemus
CATTATCTAACTTAGCTGGTATACTTATAATATATCTATATATAATTTATAACTGTTGTATTAAAGTGGTCATTATCTAACTTAGCTGGTATACTTATAATATATCTATATATAATTTATAACTGTTGTATTAAAAAATATATAGATATATTATAAGTATACCAGCTAAGTTAGATAATGACCATTTTAATATAACAGTTATAAATTATATATAGATATAAGTGTACCAGCTAAGTTAGATAATGACCACTTTAATACAACAGTTATAAATTATATATTACATAACTCGTGAGCAACTTTTGTCAGACCGAATAATGGGATTTGACAGTCATTCTTATAATGCACCAAAAGTTCAGAAGTGCAAGGTACGAGTTACATTTTTTTATTTTGTAGTGATACCGGGACGCGAACTTCAGCCCCACAGTCCGGCATTATAACCACTGTGTGGTGATAATTCAATACAGAGTATCAATCTTACTTATATTCACTGATATTAAAAATATCTGGTTAAAAATAAACGAATTATATAAATAAACAGCGAAATTATTTAGAAAAAAAATGTATATATAATGATTAACACATACCTATGTAACAAAGTGAGAAGAATAGCAGAGTTTCACAAACCAAGAAACTGTTTTAAACTAAACTTCGTGGAACAATCAGTTGGCTGGCTATGTTCTCTGTTCTATGTTCTCTCTTAAGGATATTTTCGACTGTAATCCAAGTAATGTTTTACGTTGTTCACCGATCTTATGACACTAACTGTAATTGCACGTTAGGCGAAAAATGAGTAATGAAAAAAAAAGGTAATATTAAAAAAAAAAACATTATAATCAATAAGATTTCATGTAACTAACTGTAAAATAAGTGTGGATGTAAGCTATCACTAATAATTAGCTAGATATAATAAATTAAACAAATTATCAGCCTCTTCGAAAAATTTTACCTATCGTATGTCCGATCCTTTAGATTAACTCTGTACATGACTCAATATGGTTATTTAGTTATCAGAAACTTATCCGTTTCAATCGAGCCTAACATCATAGTTTCATTGGTCATATTGGTCAGCATTTGGTAATACGTATAGAATGACTATCATATTTTTTTCCAGTTCATATTAAGAATTTCTTATCAATCTATGCTTTATATGGTACAAGTGTATTTACATTCATTCAGTCTCGCATTATAAAGTATTCTGCAATTTAGTTTAATGAAATTTAATTTTTTCTTAATTATTTATCAATCTGAAAGTGTTTACATGATATTATTATACAATATTTAAAAAGATGAATTACATTTAAAAGTAATATATTCATGCACGTTTATTTCATTGGGATTATTTAAATACTGTTTCCAATTTCATACCACTAAGATTATCACTATCTCCAGTGAGTATTGTTTTAAATATTATATTGATATCACAAATCTTATTTGAAATATGTGAAGTTTCTGTACTGTGAGTATTGATAAATTACTAAAGTAAGATTTCCTACCACTAGGTGTCGTGGATTCACATAAACAGGCACATGCTATTATCTCTACATGATGCTGTGATTACAAGAAACCCACGCTTCCGAATAACCCATAACGGCCATAGCACCTGGGTTCTTCACATAGATAACGTCCAGAAGGATGACCAGGGCCAGTATATGTGTCAGATTAATACAAATCCCATGATTAGTCAAAGTGGACACAATAGTTACATAGG
>NW_013666086.1:0-1198 GCF_000517525.1 Limulus polyphemus
CTGCTTAGTGTCGGCTAACAATACGAAGAAATAAGTTGTAGCGAAATGCTAGTTTTTCTTCAAATAGCTGTAGAATGATAGGTTTCTTTTTTGTGAGTGTAAAACACTTAAATACACCACTTCGAAATATGTAGCTCTTTTTTTTTTCATAATATAAAGAGCTTACAAATTGAATGTATACTTACGTATATTTACAAGATAGAAAGATTGAAGACTTAACGTAAAGTTTATTTTTCATAAGTTAGACATTAAGGAATGGGTACTTAATAGCTTTCTTTTAATGTCATATTATTTAATACTTATCAACGAATTTCAGGTTTATTAGAGATCCGAATATATAAATATAAAGCTTCTTTGCAGGTTATAAAGTAAAGTAAATCTATACATTAAATGTATATTGTTACTTTAATTGTCGGTCTTTTTTTACAAGTTACATATATATATCAAATGGTTTCCTCTATGAAGGCAGTGACCAATAACTGTTCCAACCAATTCAATACCCATCTCAAGAGCTGCAGAGAAACTAACACATCAAGCAATGACATAACTAGTGTACATCTTGTTTATGTCGTTTCTTAAAGGTTTGTTCATTTCTTAGATTTTTAAAACATAAACTGTACACACATTTCACTGTTATATTTTCCTCACCTAGTATTACAGTAAAAGAGAGTTTTTAAACAATTGTTTTATAAAAAATAGAATTGTTTAATTTGATATATTATTCATGTACGTGGATACCTCATATAATTTGTATTTTTATACTCATTTTTGAACAATTATATAATGTTAAGATCTTACATATGTACTCTTTTTTTATTCGTTTTTAAAGTAAGTTACTGCTGTTCACATCACTTATTAACAATGTTTACTAACAAGATTTAGTATGAAACTCAACTTTCCTCTATACAGTTATGATGTATAATAATGGGGTTATTTAAAGCTGTTACAGCTATATGAATAGTTTAATTGTGATAACGAAATTTAGATATAAAATTCAGACTATAATTTTTCAAATTAACAATCATTATAATGCTATTGGTTCAGACCCACAACCGCCAGGTGGTTGGGGCACTCGACTCGCAATCTGCAGGTCGCGGGTTCGAACCCCCGTCACACCAAACATGCTCGCCCTTTCAGCCGTGGGGGCATTATAATGTGACGGTCAATCCCACTATTCGTTGGTAAAAAGAAGTAGCCC
>NW_013666086.1:2129-8618 GCF_000517525.1 Limulus polyphemus
ACTGCTAAATTAGGGACGGCTAGCGCTGATAGCCCTCGTGTAGCTTTGCGCGAAATTCAAAAACAAAAACAAACATAACGGATAATGTCTGTGATAATAGCACCCAAATGCGTTGGGGATATCCCATTATCAGACAAAATTCAAACACTGATGCCAATCTAGTCAGCCGTCATGGAAAGTCATAAAATAATCAATCAATATGTTCTTTGCAATTCTTTCTTTATTTATTTATTTTTATAATATTATTAGTATTAAGAATGTGAGGCCTGTGAAACTGAGATTAAACTGGATAGACCCAATTTTGGGTCTTACTTCCGCCAGTACCTCAAAAACCAGAGCACATTGCCAAACTACCCACTTTACCGTGTGTGCCCAGGTGGTACATGTCTGTTTTGTAGCTGCGTTGTTTCTATTTTATTTTTTGCTTTTATTGTCTATGCAATATTAGAATTAATTATTTTTCATCTAAGGTTTGGATATACTGTGTTAAATTCACGCTATTTTTCCTTATGATGTAATCTTTTTTTTACTTTTTTATTATATAAATGTTAATGAGTATTGTGTGTTGCGTATTAATTTACGCGCATGCCCATATCATTTTGCTTTCTGTTTTTTTATGGACACTATCCATCATGTGTAGATTATATTCAGCCAAGCTAGCTGTATATTAGTTTATTCTTATGGCTACAAACGTTATAAAATGGGATAGTAAACGATGCCTCACATGTCCTTCTTTTAGTTCTTTTCATCCCATTAGTTACAAGTATTCCTTTTGTAAAATCAGAAACGTAATTTATTTATTAACATGAGGTATGTGTAACATGCAATATGTGGGGCAAACGTCTAATCCTCTACATATTCGCATGAATCTGCATGGTTCTCAGAGTAAAAATAATGCGGTGAATTCAGTTGAATTAGCGGCATGGCCAGGTGGTTTAAAAGCTCGACTCACAGTCTGCGGGTCGCGGGTTCGAATCCAAGTCCCATCAAACATGCTCGCCCTTTCAGCCGTGGGGGCGTTATAAAGTGACGGTCAATCCCACTATTCGTTGGTAAAAGAGTAGCCCAAGAGTTGGCGGTGGGTGGTGATGACTAGCTGCCTTTCCTCTAGTCTTACACTGCTAAATTAGGGACGGCTAGAGCAGATAGTCCTCGTGTAGCTTTGCGCGAAATTCAAAACAAACAAACGAACAGTTGAATTAGAACATTTTATAATTCATCCCTTTGCTTCAATAGTGATTACAATTTTAGAAATTATGAGTATAAAAACAGATAAATTACTAAAAGAAAACTTTTATATTCTTAAATATGAAACTTTATATCCTTACGGTTTAAACCAAGATTATAATGTCACCACTGCTACAAATTTAAGTAATAACAATTGTATTGGTAATTTCTTTTCAAAAAGAAAAACTACAGGAAAAGGAAAAAATTGATTAAAATGGGTTGATTCTATTTAATTTTGTACAGTGGCATTTCAATTGCAAAATAAGTCTAAAGATGCTATTATTAAAATTTTGTCGATAGCTAAAAACATATTCGAGGTTAAAGTAAATCCATATTCAGAATTACCGTATCAATAAGCCATTCCTAAACTACATAAATATTCCATTAAATTTCGTTTTATTTCTAGTTCAGTAAAAACTATACTAAAACAACCTGTAGTTTTTAAAAATAAATTAGTGAATCAGCTATTTTTCAAATTGCAACAAAATCCAAGTTTTAAACATGATTTCTGGATAATTAGAAATAATAAATCTATCTTAAAAACATTAGAAATAAGACATTTAAATAAAAAACAATCAGCAGATACAATACAATACAGTATGATTTTACTACTTTATTTACAACTATACCACTTAACGATTTGGTAATGGCGGTTAATTCATTAATAGACCAATTTATAGATATACCTAAAAAGATAGATAAACATTTTTTACTGCTAACAATTTCAAGAATATCTTCAGTTTTTACATATATAATAACTATATTCATTTTGATAAACATATTTATAAATAAACAGTAGGTATACCACTGGATGCTAATTATTCAAGTAGTGCTGTTAATTTATATCTTTACTATTATGAAAATAAATTTGTAAATAGTTTTAAAAATCCAGAATTATTTTGTTTAATTTATAGATATATTGATGATTTAATTAGGATCAATAATTCATTAATAAGTAATTATATCAGTAATATTTATCCTTCAGTTCTACAAATCGAAAACATTTCAATATCGAATATGGGAGTACATTATTTAGATTTAGATATTAAGATAATTAATAATTATTGTAATATTAATATCTATGATAAAATAAATGATTTTACAGTAATATACCAAATAATGCCATACAAAGCATCATACATTCACAGCTACTCGGGTATTGTAGAATTTGTAACAATGAACAGTTTCTAATTTCCAACATTAATATATTAGTGAATAAATTGATTTTTAATAGATTTAATAAGATAAATCTAATCAAATATTCTAAATTATTATGTAATAAATATACAAAATATGTATGTAAATTTAAAAATAGTAGTATAAACGAAATCATAATAAATACAATAAGTAATAATTTCTAATTTTTGTAGGGGGAATTATTGGAATTACTTATTTGGACTGTATCTTGTATAGATGTATTAATGTAGATGTAAGACCTGTTAATATGTAATTCTTATAGAACCATTGAAGATCTTGACAGTATCATAGATGGGTGGAGGATGGGAGCTATACTAACAATTTAGGTTGGCCTTGTATAGTAATACCTTAAAGTGGTGGTATTTATGTCCAAACATCATTATGGGGGCTGGAATGCCAACTTCAAGGCCAGTTTTACTGTCTCCCCCATTGATGTATGTATTCCATTTATTTATTTCTTCTTGAACTTATTATTTTTGAGCATCCACTTTCCAACATCTGGCTGCAAACAGCGATAGGTGGTAAAGATGTGGGACGTTGTGGGCTAAAGCACTCACATCTGCTCTTTTTTTTATATATATTTATTTTATTATTATTAAGAATATGAGACCTGCGAAACTGAGGTTAAACTAAATAGATGGTGTACCCCAATGCAATTATGATGTAATATTTTTATTTTCTTATTAAACAGTTAAACAGTTAAATGCCTCAGAAATGAAATTTGTTTGAGTGCTGGTGGTGATTCTTCCAAGCATGAAAGAAGATCGTAACACACATTGTGAAGGTTAATGATTCGCGTCCTGTTAATGCGAAAAGATAACTACATGGTTGCGCTACAAGGGTGAAGGTTAAATCCCAATATTCGGTCAGTTAAAAGTAGCCCAAGTGTTGATGGTGGGCTCTGTTGACTAGTTATGTCCTCCTAGCCTATCCTTTCAAAATTAGGAACAAATATGGGTACATAGCCCTTGTGTAACCATCCGCGAACGTATGTGTTTCTGTGTCCTTACTAAGTTTAACACTATTTCTTTTAACCTTTATTGCAGAAGTTAACCGTCATGTCTGCATCTTATATTTCATTACAGCTTTCTTTCTTCGTTCTTTTGTTTCTCGTTTTTGTAAACAGCATTGTTCCATAAATTATTAGCAGAGCTCATTTTATTGACTTGTGGTCTTTATGGACGAGCAAGCTCCTTTTGTTCTATAGGGGACTTTATTTGAATTTTATTTATTTTCACACCTGTTCTTTTTTCATCAACAAATTGAGAAGTTCGGTCTTCATTATTGATAGTTTTATTTCCTCTATCTTCTGCTTCATTCTCCAGCCCCACCCTCCAGGCTAAGTCACTTGTTCAATTGAATCTCCTTAAGAGCAGACAAGTTAAAAAATATTGTTCTACTTGCTTGCCAGTACCAAAGGTCTTCATTGTGTTTACCTACATAATGTTGACCAGACAATCACCCCTGAAGAGATTATTTCTGTTCTGGACCCGGTTGATGTTCCCTATGGCATTCTCATTCACATACATTTTAAACTAACAAAGTTTGTCAATTTGGTGGGTTTTTTGTCAACTGTTAGCTAATAGACTCCTTCCCTGTAGTCTCTTCCCTTTTAATGAAACAAAGAACCACTCTTCAAACCTATCACATGCTCAGCTTCGTCATTAATTTTTCCAGAACATGTTCAATTTTATAAAAAGTACCCCAAATATTTCGATTAATCTTACTTCAAAACTTACCCCAAAGATTAAGGTTAGTCTTGTTTCAAAAATAATCCAAGGCCTAAGGTCAGTCTTACTTCAAAAAGTACTCCTAAGACTAAGGTTAGGCTCACTTTAACTCAAGCTGTTCAAATCTATCCTTCTTTTCCCACTCAAACAGTTTAAGTTTATCCCTCATTTCCTCTTAACGATGCCACTCAAATCGTTTCTGTTTCTATTTTTGTTTTCAAACGCACACTACACTTAAAATTAGAAGCAGGAATATTCAGGCAGTACCTGAAATTTTAGATTTTAACATTGATTCATATGATGAAATAATGAAGTAACAGTTTCCTCTAAGACACATTGCTTAATAATAATATTTTCGTGAACTAAATTCTATTATCATTCACATGTGTAAGCTATTCCAAGTTGATGCCGAATTTTTACACGTACTTGTCAGACTGTTTTGTTTTCTTGGAACTTCATTAAACATTCCTTCAAATGCATATTTTCTTATAACTTCTCTGCGCGTCATTTATATATATATTTTTTTTTATCTCTTCTGAACTTTCTGTATCATACTTGCGCCATATGATTTGTTGCTAGTTTTGTATCTGTTGCTACTTTTATTTCGACTGTCGTAGCTTTTGTCGCCGTTTGCATCTTTCTCGCTCTTTCTTCAGCTCTTACCTTCTTTCACGAGTAGGATGAAGAAAGACTGCTTGTTACTGAACACCCCTGGTATTCATACTTATATCCCTGTCTTGGATTTCCCTGTTAGTTTCAAAGTTACTGATATTAGGTGAAGAAAGATTTTTATGTATGACTATCCTGGGGAAATACGAAACTGCTAACACGTGGAGTTCTGTTAATTATATGTAAATATTTGTGAGAAACAGACTATTTAAGTTATAATTTGTATCTAATTCTGATTTGTTGATTAGTTTGTTTTTGAAGTTACGTAGTTGTAAATAAATGTCAAAAATATATACAAGAAGTAAAAGAGAAAAAAAATCTACTTTTATTTGATTGAGAACAACATCTCTCTCTGAAATAAAAATATGTAAAAAACATTGAAAAACAAGAAGTTAAGCTTAACAGAATACAAAAGAATAAGTAATGATGGAAGCTTGCTATAGGCAGAATAATTTACAAAGTTCTTCCACACTCGTGATTAAATCATTTTTATAGTACAAAAATTAAATATTGCTACCTATATCGAATATTTTATAGAACATTGTAACTGGCAACTTTGTTCCAGAATGAAATATAAACAAAGAGCAAAATGGACAAAGGGAATTGTAAGGACGAGAAAGTTGAAAAAACAAATAACTGTTATCAAAGTTAATTTGGCAAAAGAAAATCAGCATAAAAACAAATCCAGAATTATAAAACATTATGGGGCACGTGAATTTTTAGCAGAAGAATTTGGAAAACTGAATCAGATAATTATGTATTTAGCGTTTCGGTTCTTAAAGAATGTGTAATGCAAGTCTGCAAATGCTCAGAAAATGACTCATTTAAGGGCTTCACAGTTTCAACTGAAAATAATAAACGAGCAAACTGTAAGTTTCCACTTTCAGACAATATTAAAACGTGACCTACATAGTAAAGAGATGTAAGAAAGAAAACTTGCTCCTAGATCAAAAAACAGTAAAGAAATTTAGTTACGTCAGGCTGTTAGCTGTAAACTGAACGGAGTCGAAATAGACCAAGTAAAAAGTAAAAAACACCAGCTAATGTTTTATCAACTTACAGCAAACACGGCTGACACTTGCTGTAAAATAAAATAGCTTAGAATTAAAGAAATTATATCTAAAAAAATAATAATTTGTTCACTCTGCATTTATATACCAATTTAGATTCTCATTTCGCAAGGATAACATTAAAATGTTAACTTCAATGTCAAAATCCATTATGGAATGATTTATACTAAATGCAGTACATTGGAACTGATAAATAGCTAGAAAGAGAAATTTATATCTATCGATATTTTAAAATCTTGCTTAACTACAGGTTGTTGTTTTTTCTAATGGAAACAACACTACTGGAACAACCTTAAATTAATTAAAATAATCAAAAACAGTCATTCTTTGGAACTTGTTTTATTTTCTTATTAAAAATTAACTTTAATGATTACAGTTCGATATAACAATACTGAAATTATAACTATTACTTATATTAACATTCCTCCTAAACCTGTAGTTTTAATAGAATTATTATTATAGTGTCCTATAAAATTATAATAGTATTAGTTTTTGTTTCTAACACAATTATAAACTATGTTAGATTGCAGCTTAATTTCATAGATAATATACAATATCTTACAAGAAGTAGCCCCCCCCCAGTGGCACAGCGGTAT
>NW_013666086.1:9266-18714 GCF_000517525.1 Limulus polyphemus
GTAATGAAAAAATATCTGAAAGAAATCAAATGTTCTTCATTAAGTACAGATAAGTATCAATGTAATGTAACTAAAAAAAATAACAAATATTTCACCAAATATTCCTACCTTTATTGTAAAATAAGGGTATTTTCTAAATCATAGAAATTTATTAATGTTATGATAATCCCAAAACTTGAGGCAAATTAAAAGAGCTTAACTTATGAATTGCAATATTTGTATAGCTAAAACACTTGAACAAACTGTAATTAAAAAGATTGTACTAAATTAAGCACAAATACGTCTCACCATACATATTGTAGATTATTATTGAAATTAGTAAACACAAACAAACTACACTCACTATTAATGTGACAGAGCATCTCCCAGTGGTTCAGTGATAACTTTGAAAACTTATAAGACTAGAACTCGAGTGTGATCCATGCGATGGGCTTAGTAAAAAAATCTCACTATGCAGCTTTGTGCTTAAACCAATAAAACAAAAACTCACGGAACTAATGGTTAGAAGTGTGGGTATATATATTTTAAGATAAAAAAAAACAGTAATATGTCCTAAACTATTATATTTTGGAAAGATTATTCGAAACAAAGAGCGGAGACGGTCGAAATGCCAAACCCTGATTATCGCGAATTGAGAACCCAAATTTACAGTTAGGAGAGTTAAGTTATATTTCACGCCGAAAACGTCTCTTAATATTTTTTATTTAGATTTTATGATTTTTTTATGAAATATAAATTGAAACAAAGTTATAATGTGATTTAAGTGTAAATAAAAAAAAAAACGATCTATGTTCCATGTGATTAATTCTTAAAAGGGACAAATTTAGATTCTGTAGTAAAGTTGATAAGAGAGACTTCTGAAGTAAATCGATAGGTGTTTTAGATATGTTGAAATATACTTCCCATTTATTAACATCCGCCTAAAGAATGTTAGTGTACATGATCTTAATATAAAAAATACACATTTTTAAGTTATAGTGCTCTTTATCAAATTTGGGAATGCAAATAGTCATACTAAATGGGTATTCACGTGCTTTAATCTTGATGCATAAACACTCAACAATGACGTAAAGGGAGTTTCTTCTCAGAAAAGTCACAACATAAAGACACGAGATCTTCATGCATGCCTTTGCACAATGACTATTAATTTCTCAACGTATGCTTGATTAAGTAATTGTAATTAAACCGGATATTTTCAAAATTCAAGAACAAAGCTAACCACGTGGTAGCTCTCTGATGAATGTATAAAACTGGTTAAAATATAGAGTGTTCAATTACAGATAATAGATCTAGCAAACAAAACAGGTCAAGGGACTATTAATAATGCATATTTGCATCGCCTCTTCAAGTGTTTACAAGCGAAAAAATATGAAGTCAGCTTTCAGAATTTAAAATATTACTGCATTTAACATATAAAGCTCAAACTTATACTTCAAGCAACCATTTGCTGAATAATCTGCATGGTAGTGAAATGTGCGTAGATTATTCACGCACGCTATGGCTCGTAGAATCGAGCACTCGAATGTTATAAACAAAGAAACGCCCAGTGTTATACAACATGCACTTACAATCCGTGATTAAAAATGAATAAAAACTCTAATACCCGAGCACATTCGAAAAGTGGACCTTTCTTCTTCAGGGGCAACCTTTTAAGTGGTGATAACAAACAGTTCAAGATCGTTTGGAAAGATAGTAATGAAAGAGAACTCAAGATTTAAAGACACTGATAATACAGAGAAAAAGCCTAACTTAAATCAAATGGCTAGTGTAACAAAGCTAATGCTGGAACTTAACACAGTAGTTACCTTAAAAGGCCCATTGATAGTCGTGTATGCTTTCCCTCTGTTTACAACTTTTGCAAATAAATATCTGACACTTTTTAATGTCCTATATCAACTTCAGTGTATCAACATCCACAGTATTGCGTAAGAAAAAAGATTTAAAACGTATTATTATGGATTCGTTTCTCAAGCTAGAACAGAGATACTATCGCACTATTCTTGTATGAGAGGTTTATACGGCTCTCTATATACTGAAATGTCGTTGTTCCTTTCTTAAAATAAAAATAAGATTAAAAATTAAATATTATGTAAACGTAAGCATGTCTAGTGCCATGAAAATAGGCAGATATATTATAGGTTGCTGGTAACAATAAACTACTGAACTACTATGTGATACGTGCACGTTATTTCACAAATGTATGCTCTGAAGGAAAGAAAAAGTTAGAACATTTTATCTAAATTGTTAATAGTCTAAAGACTGTAGTGTAGGTTTCTTCTTGTGAGTTCACTCGTGTTTTATGTATGAATGGGATCATAGTATATCCATATTTCTAAAGATTTCTGTTCTTTTGAAGAAACTATGAAATGAAAAGTTATGAAATATTATATTCAATGTATTTTAATGAGAATTTGTTTCACGCGAGGTGACCAGTTTTCATTTAGTTTTTAAAATATACCATTGAGCTCCTTTTCTACTACAGTGCTTTACATGATTTTTGTCCTTATGCTGTTACTAATATTCATATCAAATATTTTTTAGCATACGAACTTACTCTTATATGAAAATTGTACTGATATCATCCGCTAATCCTTCTGGTACTTCTGGAAACTCTACTTATGGATATTTTTCAGACACTGGGGTTTCTTCAAGAATTTCCGTACGAATATAGAGAAATCAGCTTACAGAGAAATTAAAGCTTTTTGAACATAGGTGAAAAACTCAAACAAGAGATTACGGCTTCACGAATATTAATATTTCTAGCCTTAATCTGGAGAATATTAAAAATTGCCCCACATTGTACTTCACCTGCGTTTGGTTTGACGTTTCTGCGCTACGTTTGGAGGAATACCAAAGTAATTACAGAACAAAAATGGTGTAAGGCTTCAAGTGTTTATTAAAGACTTGACGTGGAATTAAACCGCCAAGAAGAGAGGGGTAAGATATATTACAACATTTTGTATAGTTAGTTCTGTGTATATTAATATTTGTAGTTACGTAAAGAGTTAATACGCAACTATATGTAACAGCAACATTATACGTTTGCTGTGAAGTTTAATGTTAGTACGATGTGTTATAGTGAAATCATAGTTCCACCATAAGTGTGAATACCCAAACACACAAAGAAAAAACATTTCCTCAACGAACTAAAAATTTCAAACCTGTTTATAAAACATACAGAAGAAATGATTACATCTTTAATATTTGTTAGAATTAGATATTCATGCTTGTTTATTCAAATTATCCGTACAGTTTTTTCTTAGATGTGTAATTTAATTACTCGGTAAATTAATTCAAAAGCGCATTGGGAGTATCTTTTTCCGAAAACAACATTCAATTATTAAATAGTTCTACTGAGAAATAGAACTTTAACATTTGATTATCATACGCCATTACACTTTATATCTTTTTTTTTTATATTTTTAGAACGCAATAGCCTGTCACTTTGCTGTCAGCGGTTACCAATTTACTTAAAATCGCTGTCAAGTAATTATGTATTTGACTGATTAGATATGCTGATTTTTTTGCTGATTTCAGATCAAAATCATTGTTTAATTGCGAATAATCGATCTACTAATATAAACTTCAACTTATTAGTGTGGAAATAAACTGTTATTTTGAAACAAAAATTTGAATTCATCTAGCTAAATGAATTGACTTTCAGAAGCTAATATAAATGAGCTATTAGTTTTTGTGCAAATTAACAATGCCGGGTCCGCATGCATTCAGTGATTACAATTAAGGTCAAAATAGGAACTGGTGTTCCGTATACTCGTTGATACTTGAATGTATCCAACGTAACTTGTCAATAAAATATATGAAAAACTATTATTATGTGTCTTAAAGGTTAGTTTGATATTTCAATTCGGTTTCTTTACATTACGTCAGATTATCATTTAGAAACAAGAAATCAGTCTGTCAGTCTTTTTGAATTTCGCTCAAAGCTGCATGAGGGCTATCTGCGCTAGCCGTCTCTAATTTAGTAGTGTAAGACAAGAGGGAAGGCAGCTAGTCATCACCACCGACCGCCAACTCTTTGGCTACTCTTTTAACAACGAATAACGGGATTGACCGTAAATTATATAGCCCCCACGTCTGAAAGGGCGAGCATGTTTGGTGGGACGGGGATTCGAACCCACAGATTGCGAGTCGAGCACCCTAACCACCTGGCCATGCCGGGCCTAGAAACAAGAAACAGAAATAGTTGTAAATAGTATACAGTATTGCTTCATTCGCTACACCAAATGTAATTTTCTTTCAAATAACGTACCGTCAATAAAAGTTTCATTGTTGTGCAAACAGTTTGTTCGTTTTGAATTTCACGCAAAGCTACACGCGGGCTATCTGCGCTAGCCGTCCCTAATTTAGCAGTGTAAGACTAGATGGAAGGCAGCTAGTCATCACCACTCACTGCCAACTCTTGAGCTACTCTTTTACCAATGAATAGTGGGATTGACCGTCATATTATAACGCCCCCACGGCTGAAAGGGCGAGCATGTTTGGTGGGACGGGGATTCGAGCTCATTGTGCAAACAGAAGCTGCTAGTTAAAAAATATTGAGGATTTTTGAATTAATTTCCAAGTCTTGTAAAAATTCTAGAATGAAAATATTTAGAAAACTGGTCTGTGTGTAAGCTTCACATCCAATCAATGGCTAATATTGATGTACATAAGGTAAAATCTCACTGTAAAACTAATCCTTTTCTGTTAAAAGGCATTTCTTAAAAGTTAATTTGTTAACTTTTTTTGAAGCGGTTAGTATTCAAGCACAACATTAGGTAAATCTATCAGTTAGAAATAGAACATGATTGATTAAGCAGGTTCTTAATCATTACTCTTTAGACACGACAATGATTATAATAATAATTTGCAACCCGCAAAACATTTGCGGTAGTTTTCATGCCATTCACTTGAATTTTCCTTATTCTATCATTTTCACGCACGCCACTTTAAGTTACACTTTCTTGCAGGCATTATGTGTTAGATCGATAAATCCTGATCTATTGAAAAAAATTTATGCAGTCAGGCAAACAAACTCACGTAAACGTAACTTTATTTAATAAAACTACACATACGTACATTTATTTAATAAAACTATACGTAAAGAATAAAGTATAGTAGTGTACGGAGTACAAAACAGTTAATGAACATTCAGTGTTCGACACGGTTTTACGAGTTGAAACAAATAAACTCACAAAAACAAGAAATAAAACCCGTACTACAGAAGAAAATTATTGCAAACTAAAGTAAATATAAATTTGTAATGAAGATAAATTTCACTGAATATGCAGAAACGTCTATATTTAATGTAATGTTCATTCTTTTAGGAAATTACACACGGGTTAAATGTTGTTTGTGTGAAATACTTTGCAAATAAAAAACCTAAAGTTGAAATCGAAGCCAATCGTCACGTGACGACAACGGCATTGTGCCATTCTGTATCATACTCGTTATATCAAAAGGCTTGACTAAGCAAAAAACAGGTAAGGTGCTCCTGAATGGAAAAGGGAAAAGGCAATGTGCAATCCAAACTCTTCGGAAAAATGCCTTTCTAACGATATGAGACTTGTAGCGTTTGATCAAGAAACTTGTAAGAAAAGTTCCGAACATGGAAACGCAAGAGTATTATTTATATATATCTGATTATTTTAAATGTAAGACATCGAAGCTCACGTCTGTTCATTTAGGCAATACTTATACCAGTTTATTGTTTCTCTGAGTCATATTATTATCATAATTTTGATTATCACAAACTTATATGCTTGTTGTGTTTCTTGGCATTGGCCTAGCCATGCTGACAACGTTTGTAGAAACTGAATTTTTGCACTTTAATTATTATTCTAAAAGTATACAAACCCACGACACTTTAATTTCTGGAAGTACAACGATTGCAATATACTGGGATTTTACTTAAGCCTGTTTTTTTTAGAAAACTTTTATTTTTCTTACACGGGTTCTCAACAACTGACAGTTTTCTCACAGCCTCGCCACATTTATTTCATTCTTTTATGCATAACCCGATCTGGTCATTAGTGCGCACGTTCTTTATTGCTTAGCCTTTGAGCGAAGCTGGATCATGGCCGATTGTCCATGATTTCCTGAACGATGCTTGACTGGCACGTAAATTCTAGGTGACAGCCGGAGATTGTTAAAGATGCCATTACTGGGCGAACTACTGCTTTAGCAAGCAAGAATAAAAGCTTTCTATAGCCTAACAAAAATCTTTTCTCTTACGTGTCGTATGTATAGCTTCGTCACCATTTCTCTAAGAACGGCTTGAAGACCGATATAAAATTGTACCTTCGCTTTGTGAAGCAGGGAATGAAATGTTTTATTCATTTTAAACTGGGCACTGCTATGCTTTTACTATTCTCGTATCTCGTATCTCTATAGTCTAATTTTCTTATTTTCCAAGTTGTGCAATAATATGAAGATCTGGCTTTCTTTAGGAGGCTTCAATAAAAGTGATTTGCCCTTATTTGCATCTCGTTGAAATTCTTTAAATGTGACATGAGTCGTACTGTTGAATCTTTCGCCACATAGATGTATTAAAAGATTTAAAAAATTATAAGTAAAAGGGGAAGACAATCCATTCTTAAACAAACAACTGATATGCTTACTTAGAAGGTAGAACTGCCAGAACCAAAACTAAATGAGAGATATCTTCTATTTACGAATGAGGATAACAAAACACGAAATATTTTCCACCTAACTTTCATGTCAAGAGCTTTATTCTTGAATACAGAAACATCATCAACATATTATATCCTTCTAAAGTATGTAGAAAATAATTTGTTTAAGATACTAAAAAATAAATATAGGGCTAAATTTATCGTTCAAATTACCACTTGTCACTGAGATATACTGGCTTTAGAAAAACCCATCTTTTATCAATAACCTTGGATAAGGGTAAATCGAAAAACAAGACTAAAGAGACTGATTACGTTATACTAGAAATATTTTGGAACATCACCACGTCGTTATAGTCCAAGTCGCCACGTCCGGTTATGCTCTTTCTGACGACTTTACATCCCGGCAACACTTCTGCAAAGCAGTTTCTATTTGATAGGCTCCGTTGTAAGGTTATCATATCAAAAGCACATCACTCCTTTCTGCTATATTTCCGTAATACGCATAGTGTGCAAGAGCGACGGTGTCCGGCGATTTGTCCGATGTATTTTCGTATGAAATTCTAACAATATTCGTTTCATTATCCAGCTGCTTGAGATACGTGATGGTGGAACAAGTAACTTCTGTCGCTTTTTCTAGACGGAGATACTTCTTTATTATGTTGCGTCCTGTTGCCTGGGTCATGTAGACGTTTTTTTTTTCATTAGCCTTTGTGCTTGTGAATTATTCTCACCTGTTACAAGACACCGCATTTTCCTTTTCACGGCCGTTTTACGACTTACTGCATGTCTCTGTCTGAATGGTCCTAGTGTCCTAGGCTGATCCATATTCCGTTGTTTTAAAATTCCATTAAGTTCAAAGGCTTTCTCCGTTTTGGAAAATTTAAATCCCCGATATGAACACATCTTTATGATCTGAATGTATTAATATTTTGCGTCGGAATAGGCTATTACATAGCCTTCCCAAAAGCAAAGAATTATAGATGACATCACTTTATCTACTTACGCCAATGTCATAATATAGTTCTGACACATTCCTTTCCACCATGACATTATAACAGCTTTGGTTGTCACTTGACCTGCTGATTTGCATATTCAAAATCGTTTTAATATAACGTACTCAACTTTCTGTAGGCCTCTTATAATGCATTAGATATCACCTTCTTTGTTATTAAAGTATTTGCATTTTCACGTAGAACGGCACCTTATTGGTACGTGAGACTAACGGCCAAATCAGAGAACCCTAAAGTTCAGGTATAGCTTTACTAATTTTGAATTATTTACCAAAGAAGGCAGCCAACCAATAGGCTTTCTCCGACTCTTTGAACTGAGATTGGCTGTCATAGCTGACAGTGCTGAATTTCTTCAGCGTCATTACCTCTCGAACTCCGGATCTTTCATTCTGCAACCCGACGCGCTTTACACTAGGCCATGCATTGTTTATTACTTATAAAATCTGTACTATGAGACGATGACAAATCAAATGAAACTTTTAAGCCGTAAATAACTTTTAATTATCCATAGTAAATTGCTGGTATTTCAAGAGCATGGATATGTATGACCACGAATAAACATATGTTGACTAGATCAAGACAAACTACTGTGTGTCTTGCGGCCAAAAAACAACCTGCAGGACACACTGTGTGTTATTAAAAGGAGTGATAATTTAGCGATTTTCCACTTTCTGTAGTTCGGATTGTGGTAATCCAATCTATCACACATTTTCAATTGATTTGCTCTACTGGACTCTTACTTCACATACCAAATTTCAAGGCAATCCATTACGAAATACTTGGGACATAACACCTCTAATTTTGATTAAGTTTCTTCCAATTTTTTTTCTTCGCATCAAAAGTACGGAAACTTTATTTGACAGAAAAACATACTTAACTTTTATGGATTGTTTTTAAAATTTGGCACACTGATAGATATTTACAACCTACAATTAGGAATCTTATTTGGTGTAAATATAAGCCACCTGTACAAAGTTACTCAACAAAACCGCTCAAATTTAACGAAAATATTTCCACATGCCTACGCAAAAAGTCAAAGAAGCTATCGGTCTAATATTTTTACCACAGCTTCACCTAAGAGTAAAAGTGCAAAGTTTTAAGTTGTTTTATCATTCGGATTAAAGACTGCTGATTTAGAGCAGCAAAACTATAAGGTGAAAGGACGTGAAGATACATAAGTATTGGTTAGGCCAAGCAAACTAGATTAGCAGTTTGTAGCACAAATTTTCAAAAGAATCCTACCAGTGGATAGTTATTATTGATTATTTATGGAAAACTTTTCAGCCCAAATTAACTAAATTTTATGAAATTCTCTTAGTTAAAGAGCGTTTAGCGTAACGTGATATTAGTTCAATCAATTAGCATAAAGAATGATGCTTGATACGGCTGTACCGATTGCATAGGAGTGATAACAAGAAGCTGTTAATCTCAATTCCATGGTGTTGGTACAAAGGAAACTGTTAACACTATTTTAGAGAGGAAACTACCACCTTATATTTTAAAGAATCTAGTTGGTTCTCTAAAGTAAAGGTCTGTTCCGAATAATAGGGTTGCGATCCCAAGTTTAATGTTAGTTACTATCGAGTGTACCTTTCTTATCTGGTGTGGTTCATTAGTGTGTATTGACAAAAAGACATGATATCTAATCAAAAACACCTTTTTTTCACACCTAAGGTGGTTTTGATTAGATTACTTGACCTCTTAAGAAGACAATGTGACGGATTTATTATTCTATATATATTTTAATGTCGATGTTTGTTTAAATTAAATTTATATTTAGAAATGTACATAACTTATGCTGTTAAA
>NW_013666086.1:19714-25200 GCF_000517525.1 Limulus polyphemus
CACACACCTATAAATATAATCAACGCGACACGCCAAAAAACAGTATATATTATTGGCTTGCTATAGTTCGTATACCATAAACCTTGGAAGCTATAACTGTGATTGTTATAACGCTTATTAATCGAGAAACTTCAGGTATTTCACCAGGAACATTTACAAAGTTCGAACATTACAAATCATTTAATTTCAGTGGATTCACATCGGACATTAGTACTTTTACGAATATATTATATAACTTCAGCAATAAAAGAAACTCGGCATGTAATCAGCGTGTGATCAGCGAGAACTACAGAGCTAGCTAGCTCCCTATTAAGTGAATTGTACCTACATCAACTGGAGATTAACTAGTTCATCGTGAACCCTCGATAAGACATCAAGAAAGTTCGAGACCAGAAAGAAACTTTATATTGTTTGTAAAACTTTTGTATGTAAATCATTGTTTGTAATAACTGTTATCGTAAATTGTATTATTGTTTATATAGTAAAATATATATGTACTGAAGAAAAAGAAAACTATGTGTATCAATCTTTTTGGCAAATATCATAAATTGGATACATATCGGCATTTATTTAACTATTAAATCTAAATTACAATTTAATTCAGTTTTAGGCTATTAGTAATTGTAATACGTAACAACAACAAAAATTATTTTGAAATGCCATGGTCTCTTTTTTTGTAAAAATAATTGTTTAATAATATCACTTAGTTGTCTTTTATAGAAACTAAAGAAAATAAAAGTATAAGAAAGTCAAAGTATGACGAAAGCTTTTTTATATTGTTCTTAATATATTGAATTTATTTTACACATCATATAATAGATTTTAGCTATATTTATCTACACATCTAAAAGGTGTTGATGTTCATAGGTGTCACTACATTGTGTAAGGTTTAATAAATAATATCGTGTCTGAAAGTGAAGAAAAGTAACTACGTTATTTATATTGCCTAGCGCTAATTTTCAATTCTATTTTTGACATTTACATTTTATGTATTATATCAAAGAAACTTTTTTTTAAGAACGCAATACTATTGAAATTCGATTTCATTACATTGCGCTTTGGCGTGACTTCTTGACATGAAGCCAACTTTTCTATGCAGTTCAGTGTCACCACACAGCAGTCTACTTCCCAAAGCAGATTCAAGTAAGAACTATTCAGGGGGAAGGAATGATTAACAGAATATGAATAGGTTGTTTCATATCATATATCGAAAACTTACCATGAGAAGTCATACCCACTTTAAAAAATGAAATAGCAGACAGGTTATGCTTTCGAAAAATATCATTTAATAATATGCTACGATATTTATAAAGCTATTCAACGACAGTACTCTTTAGGTGATGTAACAGCTTTTGTTCTGTTGAGGGATTACAACGAATTTTTGTTTCTCACTTGGGACGCTTTAGCTATTGTAACGCGTGACATCAAAGTTGCGTGTGAATGAGTTCTAAAGTGTGAGAACTTGACGTCTGATTTGTTTTCAGTGTATTACATTTTTCTAGGTAGAAGTCTCTCTAACAAAATCTCTATGAATTGGAAAACACGCGACAAACGTTAGAGAAAAATCGTTATCAAATATCTCATGTTAGCACGCTGTGTTTGGTTGTCACTCCTTATAGAACATAAATATCAAAATCCAGTTTAAACTCTTATTTTTTTAAGTATCATTTGCTATGATGAACTATCGTTTATCTGGTGAAAGTTTTCGGTGTAAAAATATTTTGGCAAAGATGCAAAAAGTACACACACCAGTAAAAAGTTACGATACAACAATCGGTTTTATGTTCTAGAAACATTCACAGTGTTTCTTGAAACTATAACTTGTATAGCTTTTATTTTGAAATTTGAATAAAGTTAGATTAAGATTTTTAAATTATTCTTTAGTTATATGTTAATCATGACAAACATTTAGTAAAAAGGACTATCTGTAAAGTGGCTTTTAGCTGGATTAATTAGTTTTAGTTTCTTGTTTAATAAGAACAATGAAATCTGATTGTTTGTTTGGCATAACCTAATTTACAATAGTTTGTGTCAGGTCCACGTAATGTGTTGCAGTAATGGAACAATAGTGAGTGTCAGGTCAAAGTAATGTGTGGCAGTTATGGCACAATAGTATGTGTAATTTCAGGTATGGTACAATAGTGAGTGTCAGCTCCACGTAATGTGTGGCAGTTATGGCACAATAGTATGTGTAATTTCAGGTATGGTACAATAGTGAGTGTCAGGTCAAAGTAATGTGTGGCAGTTATAGCACAATAGTAAGTGTAATTTCAGGTATGGTACAATAGTGTGTGTCAACTCCACGTAATATATGGCAGTTATGGTACAATAGTATGTGTCAGATCAGTTATGGTACAATAGTGTGTGTCAGGTTTTCCTTTTTTTCTTTTTTTTCATATTAATAATAACAATGTGCAGAATTTCACAGAAGTGGAGAATATGATACGCTGTATAACACTATTAGTATTTCATCATAGTCCTTTTTTATCTCGATAATACTAGTGAAACATACATGTGAGACAAAATAATCTGTTACAAATAAATTCTAAAAGTCCTGTAAATGTAATGATCACAAACTGTTATTACATTTTACCTAATTCAACTCTGTAAATGATTTGGAATGACCTGCAAAATTAAAGGAGGTTGTGTTGAATAAAATAATAATAGAATGGTTGATGTAAAAGTTAAAATAGCAAGCAATGAGTTTGTTCGAGAGTAAGCCTCTGAAACATGAGTCATAATTTTTGATAATACATTAAATTCAACTGATGCGTGTTATGTGCATCGTAAGAAGGCTCTTGTTCAAAGTCCCATCAGATGTCAGTTTCCGGTGTCGACATGAAGAACACGACAACCTCATACAACTAATACGTTTTTTAGCTTTTGCTATAAAACTGGAATACACGTTTGACGTTTCATTTTCTACAGCTCGTTAGAATGCTTTGGACGACTTCATAAACATGGTTCATTACACCATCAAAGGAAACATATTATTGACTATTTTCTCAAGTCGTACAGCTATTGGGGCGAGCCTCTGCCTGTAAAAAGTGTGAAAAATTGAAATGATAAAACAAACAACATGATCAATCGGTTCACTGATAAACAGGGTAATTTTCTTATTTACTGAAATATTTTCAACACTTTCCTAACTCAAATTATAAGCACTTTTCTAAAGTGTTATAGTTTATATTAACTCCGTTATAGAGAAATAGATCGTGGATTTACGGAAGTATTGACATGCAACAAGTAAACTAGTCGATAACTAAAACAATATGCATATATTTTTGTAGGAAGTATAATTTATTTATTTAATCCCTAACACTATATTTCTTACTAGTACTATTGCTTAATATAATTTACGTGCTGTTTCCAATATAAGGAGTTTTATATTCACATAAACAAAGATGTTCGTGGATTGGCTTGCGTAACTCGTAAACATTCCGCTCATGTCTTGCTTGTACTTTGTCACATTTGTAATGAATAAAAAATATACTCAAAGCTTCAAAGTCGCATCTATTTGGTCTAGTTCAGAGTAAACGACGTTAATCAAATCTTTTTCAAATAATTTAAATTGATAAAGTGACACAAGCAAAATCGTTTCTTTTAATGGGTTATATGTGACATATGACTAATCAATCCTCTGGAAACAAATTAAATTTCAGGAATAACAAAGTCAGAAGAACAAAATTTAGAGCAGCAAAAACTGTGTACGAATCTTGTGTTTTACTTCAATACCCGATGTGTCACTGAAGCTGTGATAAACATCTAGGCATTTTATTATAATCAATAAAATCTTGAATAAGCTATATTTATTTCTACTTTTTATGAGCCATGTATCAAATGCACAAACTCCTTTATTAAATGAATTTGTAATGCATAAGTTATTACTGTAGTTATGTGTGGTATGTATGTATTCAGCTTACAACATAGTGATTTACTTTAATAATACCTATGTGTGAGTTTAAAAAAATAATGAACGCATAACAAAAATTGCAAGATGATTACTACTGAGCCCACTACACTACTTGCAGATTATTCATACAATACATCCAATTATCTTGTAAATTAAACAATTTATATAAATATATTTGCTGAAAATACATGTTCATGGGATAGTGTTCTTGAAGTATTTGACGTTATGAATTTAGAAACATTGATAATGCAACTATTCACCTATGAAAGATTTTAGATATAAAGACTAGTTTTAAAAGAACAACCTCAACAGAAAAATGTTCAGTTGTAAGAAGAAAGTAACCTTTAATTATAATTCTATACCTACGAGCGATTAAAATGACGTTGTAGCTATTACTAAGAGATGGAAGAGTGATTGTTCCTGCTGATATTATTCTTGTGAAGTTTTTGCTCATAAAATATAGGATAAGAAAAAAAGTCGTAGTATTTTGCCCCCAAAAAATGATAACTGAGCAGAAAAAATGTGGTAACCGAAAAACACAACAACAGGATATATATTGACTCATTAATAATAATCCTTTGGAGATTTAAACAAGTGATTAATTCTTTAGATGTCAAGGTTTTCACTCTGATCTTTTTATTTTTGAAGGTAAAAGACAATATCTCTCAAATATTTGACCGTTTACCGAGATTTATTTTTAATATCTTTTAGGTTTCTGTGGAAACGTTTTTCAAACTTTTCAGTTAGATGAACGTTTTGACTCTTTTGGGAATCGGACAGCTGCCTGCTGTGCACTTATCTCTTCCCAACACAAGGTTTGAAAGCTATAAATGAAGATTTTTATGCTTCACGGTTTATCCGTCCCCATCCGATGGAATGTATCTGCTTATTTCTGAGTCTTCACACTGGAATGACTAGCGTAATGTTACTGATCTTAGTGCTTGATTCAGTGAAATTAAACAGGGGGCTGCTTAATGAGAAACTGATTAGAGATAAATAAAGTGATCAAAGAAAGAAGAATAGAAAATACTGTTGATCTTTATTAGGCACAAATATAAGTATTATGAATTTTACTTAATTTATTAATAATGACTAATACACCTTTTTCGTCTTGTACCTAATTCGATAAGTTTGAATTATTATGTATCATTTTCATTTTTGTAATGCTTTAGGATCTGATGTTGTATTGGCTTAACGTTTATGTTACACTGTTGTGATACCAAACTTCATGTGTTACGCACATTATGTTCTGAATTTATTTAAATTTGTTTAAAAACCTTTATTCTACAAAATACTTAGTTAGCCTAAAGGCAGTCTTATGAATAGGACAGAAAACGTGCTGCTTACTATTTTTTTACCAACTTTCAAAGATTGCTTACTGCAATGATCGTTACTTTTAGAGTGTTGTAATGCCCTGCTAAATTATTATATTAGGTCGTCAAGGAAGTAATGTCGCTTTTTTATATGAAAAAACCCGAACAACTTATATATCAAAACAAAACATTTGATAAATGAAATAGTCTCCATTCTTATCGATGATGTTTTCCATCTTACAATCAGGTTGCTAATGCAC
>NW_013666086.1:26226-34674 GCF_000517525.1 Limulus polyphemus
CCGAATGTGTGTGTCTCGTCGTGTGCCATCACTATAAGGGATTAGAATATACTAAACTTAACACATTATATAGGCTACATTAACATAACATTTAGGCAGTTTGTTTAATTATTATACGTGATGTACGTTTTTTTTGGGGGGTGATTAATGAAAGTGTTCCAAAACATTTCTTGACGGCCTAATATCTACAATACGTCAACAAATGTTAATCGACATTTCATACATTTTACAGAAATATTCTTAGGTTTACAAATCTTATGTCACATTCTCTTAAAATATAGTTAATCGTTGTAGAAACTAGAATGCAAGCAACACAAGTTGCCAAAATTCAAAGGCATCCAGTCCGCGTTTTTATAGAGTGTAAAGACAGACAACTAATGAGTCTTCGACCTTTACTTGTTACATAGACTTAAGGTCTGCGTATATAGTTTATGTAAAAGAACTGCCAAATATTTCTTTCAAAGTCTGGCTCCAATGCTTTTCAAGTAACAGTGCTAAGAATAGTTGGCACAACTGAGTTGTCCCTTTAAACACTGTGCAACCGTAGATATTATAATTTATTGAAAGCAATGACATACAACATAAATTATGTTAATATGTTTTATATTATTTTAATAAGATTGAATAATATTATCCACAACAATTAATTTTTGCCAAACTAAGTTACTACGAAGTGGTGAAGAAATACTTTATCAAACACTAAAAATGATATATTACATTTCAACCCTTAATAAGCAATATATATATATATATATATATACACATCAAAAGTCGACATGAGTCAAAGTAATTAAGAACACCAATCATTTATCCATAAATTACAATGTGTCCTCCTTGAAAGTCCTAGTATAATGTACAATAATACATTTTTCTTTGGTTCTAACAGGGACTTCAAAACTCAAAATCACTCTACACTGTCTTTGTATAAATATATTAATCTCGGTGTAAGTGTAAAGCCTCTAAGTGTGAACAGTAATCTAAAATGTCTGCGTTTTGTCTGGAACAGGTTCATGAAATACTAAAGTATTGTTAACTAGTTAACTACTAAATGAATACAGAGTGTATATTCTTATAGCCCTGATGAACTTGAACAATACAGCTAAACTTTGCCTCTATAAATCAATATTTTCCAATAATATTAAATGCCTTCCATTCACGCTTACTTTCTATTTACGAACTTTCTATTTACTTTACATACTTATTGTTTATTCGCATCCGTACACTGTTCTCACATACGTTCTAGCGTTAGAAATAAAATGTATTTATAGGTTTGAATTTTGTGTTGAATAGCATAGAATATTATTCTAAAGTAATGGTGGCGGATTATTAAACGAAATAATACGTATGAAACTAATAAAAGTTTCAAAATTAATAAACGGACAACAAATAATCAACCTATTTGTATTTTTATATGTGAAGTATAACAAAAGCAGGTAAAACTAAGATAGAGCTTTAGGGTATTACACCCATGAATGGGTGTTTTAGTTATTGTTTTGGATCGTTTCTTTCATTAAATGTTAGTGTGTCTAGCCGTGTAACGCAGGATCCGGAGTTTCTGACGTGATGTTTGTAAACACGCTCACACTTTCATCTCTGGAGGTGTTATAAAAGTAATTGTTATTCGCATTGTTCGATTCACAGTTCCGAACAAAATCTTTTGGTGGCTGGTTTACTTCTGATTGACTTCTTTCCTTTTTAGAAGTAGTCTAACATTATACACAGCTGTATCTGAACCCATCCAGTCGTTTAATACACTTGCACATAAGTCGTCGTTTAGATTGAAAATTTTAATTTTAATTTCTGTTTCGATTCGCTTTTGTTGTCACCCTGTGCTTAAGACATCTTATAAAACTTTTACGCGTAACAAATCAACTTAGTTCAGAGCTTCGTAGTTTCAAACTATTTTCTACTTGTCGTCTAAAATACTCCAGTTTCTTTAGTTATTAACGATGTTTCTTGAATTACTATTTTAAATACATCACATTTAAAAATTACTTGAAGTCGTAGCATTGTAAAATATTTAAATATATTAATGCCGTTTTTTAATAGGTATGAAAATTGTTGGAAATTCGTGATACAAATTAAAGAAAATAGAAAACGGATCTTCTTGCAACGACTGGTAAAAAAATAAGTCTGTAAATAACTTTCAAGGAGCCACCGAACTGGTAAAAAATGTTTTTGCTTCTAGTTCTGCCTGTTAAGTACATACTCACGTCTGATCCTTCTTATTAAAATATCTAAGAGATGTAATGAAAATAACAATAAAAATGAAAGCACAGTTGTTCACAAACTCGAAACATTTCTTGGTGACAAATAAAGTAAACAACTGGGCGCTTTGATCTAAAAAATAATTTCCTGGTAATGGCGTCGCTTCCAATGAATTTATCTGACTTAATACACATATAATCTCAGACACGAATGTTGTACATATAAAATATGTCAACATGTTTCAAAACGAAGAAACAGAAATATGTTTTACTAACCTATAGAAATGTTATCCTTGACTCTTTCAACTCTCGTTGCATTTTCTTATTGACGAACTTGAAGAAATAGACGGTTTGTTAATTTGAGCAATTTTTACTGCTCATGAAATGTTAAGGAACTTTAAAGTGTTTCAAATGCTTTTTGTAGCTGTTACTTCGGTAAAAAAATGTTTAAGTATCCATGAACAAGTAAAACAATAAAACTATTTGTTATGTTGGTTGAAGATGGCGATTTCTAAAGGGATATATATTTAGCTTTAAAAATACACTAAAATCGTAGAAATAAAATAACATGTTAGCTCTGCCGTCTGTCGGTTGGTCAACAGTTATTTTACTGACCTACAATGCTAAAATACGCGATTCGAGTCCCGGCAGTAGACAAAACAGATAAACGACTGAGTAGCTTTGAGCTGAAACAAACAAACAAGTTCTATTATCAGTGCCTCTAATAGATATTCGATACACTATCTTTCTAGGATAAAACATATTATAATCGTTTTAAAACAATGATTGGAACTAATGATAAATCATATAATTTCTCGTATAACAATACTTTCCAATGTTAGAGTCCAATTCATTCTCAAAAAAATCTATTGATCTCTATACTATGTGTAGACTAAGCAGTTCTAAAATTAAAAAACGATTTTCCAAACGGTTTGTCACTTTTCACTGCTATGAAAAGGTTAACAAAATATGACAAACGTCAGCTTGCCCAAGAGCTTTCCATTTTACGATAAAGACAGTTGTATAGAAGAGGAGAGCCAGTCCAGACAAAACAGTGCGATTTCCTAACGGAATTGAAGATGAATCACATGAATCCGGTCATAAAACGAAGACTACAATAAAACATTTATCAGAAAATAGTGGTTTGCAAACTGTAGACAGTATCATAATAGAACATGTTCGCTCTACAAAGTCCCTGTCCGCTTGCAGCGAGCTTCTCTCTATAGTACAAACTTTTAGTGTTAAATAGAAGAGAAAAAAAAAACACGATAAATCAAAATGAATGAAAAGCATGAATAAAAAACGATCTCGTTTTGAACATTTATATATTGAAAAAGAAAGCAAATGTGAAAATAAATCAGTGTTTAATACTCTGAATAAATAAATGTTCATTAATCTGGGTAGTTCTGCCCATTAAACTCAAGTGTCAAAAATAGGAGTTCCGGTGAAATATTTAGTAAAATCACGAATAAAGCGCACACACATGTGGAAACTAAAATATTCAAGGAATTATAGAATGAACAATAAGATGGAGACAACTTACTCATACAATTATATAACACACTAAGTGGCGTTGCATAGTCACATTTGAATAGATTAAATCATTAGTTAACGGATTAATTAATAATATTTGGCCTCGAGTGAGAAACTTTTACTGTTAAGAGATTGGACACAATATTTTATGGAAGTGTTTTTTTTGTCTGAACATTTATATGCTTCTGAATAAATACTTAGTTTGTATGTTTATTTTTCACACTTTTGATGGACACATCTCTACAAGATGTAGGAGGGAGAAATGGAAACAGTAGTGAACATCTTCCAGGGATCATTATTGGATTAAAACTGGAAGGTTGTCTCTAACTTTAATATAAAATATATGTAGACTCAATAAAAAGTATTTAGACTCACCCAAATTTACAAATATTGGAATATACCTGAATTATATTGTTGTTGAACAATGTTTAATGAAACATCATGCAGTATTTTGTATTCTCACTTCTATATGGTTTCAGTAAAGCAATGATAAAATTAAGTATCATAACATGGAAATCATTACAATTGAAGAGTTTGATAACGTGTAGACAGTCAGTAAGTAATTACTGTAGTGCTTAGACGTTTTGCTGTGATTCTTAAGCTTCATTTCAGTAAATAAAAAGATAAATGCCATATTTTGTTTCACTAGAACTGAGAATTTGTATATGGTGTCTTTTGCATAGCATTGTAATTTTATTTTGTTTTGTTTGTTTTAACAAAAATTTACATCATGGGCTATTAGCGCTCTGTCCACCGCGGGAAATCGAACCCCGATATTAGCGTTGTAATTCCTTATAAGAAATACCTATTTCCTTGATCTTAAACAACCAATGTCTACACACATTAACCTTAGACTGAGTTTTTTACGTGAAATTAACAGGTAAAGTCTTACACTGTAAGATAAATAAATGCTTCTATTAACAACAACAACAAAAACCCAACAAAATACATGCTGGAGAATTGATTTTATATGAATGAATATATGTATATCATTCCTATGTTGTAGGGAGAAACATTAATCTCACATTAGAAAACAAAACTGTGCCATAACCAGCTGAGCACCGCAGTTTTAAGCTGCATCAATTCTCATCAGTCCAACTACAGGTCGATGTTGTTGTTTTTTTTACAGTTACCACGTGGACCTATGGTAAAGTACTGTTGAATAAATGAAATATATGATATTACATTAGAAAAAAGTTAGCTTTTACATCAGCAAACTATGTAATGCACGGAGTCTGGGGAAATATCGTTCAATATTCGTGTATTTGAGCATTACAGGTTTTCATTATTGTTTCAGCAAAGTGGTTTATTTATTGCGGAAAAAAATGAAATATATCAAGTTGACTCGCATGCATCATATTAAGAAAATATTTATCATATTAAAATAGTAATTGATAATTAAGACATGACATTATTTTTATAAATAAAATGTTTGTACTCATCTTCATTTCTTTAAATAAGTTTAAAAGACGCTCGTTGGGAAATCTACGAAACTATATTTTGTTTAATCATTTATAAAAATTGTTTTATATTTTGGTTTGTCAAACTTTACACAAGTTTGGAAGTTGAAGAGTTTTGTTTCTGCTTGTTTCTTTGTTCTTAAGTACAGAATTACACAATGCCCACCATGAATATCGAAACCCGGTGTTTGCGTTTATAAGAAATTACATAATTGTTATACAAAACAATATTTTGTGGTTGTACACATCTCAGGACAGATTTCTGTTTTCCTGCTTAGACGAGTAAACAGTCCAAAAAAGTTATTTAACAACATTTGAGAGGTTTAGTTTTAACTCCCTGATCTTATCTTTCTACCATAAGCTACTTCTGGAGTTAATACACGATCTTTGTTACGGTTAAAAACCAACTTTTTGTAAAGTGATGTACGTTGTTTCAGTGGAACTTAAGGCAGAGTACACATAATAGGTTTGAGATATTTAATGGACTGTAACTTCCTATTGAACGAAAAGAGGACGACTTTTAAACTGAGGCCTTCTTCAGTGCATTGTACGTTGTTAAACAATTTAGCGCATAAAATAAATTATTTAGCCATGTAGTATAACATTTACGACACTGAGTAAGTGTCGAATATTTAAAATTCATTAAATTCTTTATTTAAATGCAAATTCATTTCTGAAAAAAAAAAGATAATAAGACCAGTAGAGGTTTCTTCTATCAGACAATGGTAGTAACGCTAAACTGTGTCTTATATTTCAACGTACAAGAATATCAATAAGATGTGATGTTAAACTGTGAAATGAATAAAGATAATTCCAGGTTTTTTAACATATATCTTTCTACATTTTTCTTAGACATTAAAACAAGTAAGTATTTAGGGGGGGGGACGAAGAGTATACTGAATAGTTTGAAAAGTCAATAAAATGTTTGTTCAAGCTATAACGTAAAGATATAGGTTTTAATAGCATTTCTGGACTTAATTTATGAACCATATTATGCAAGCTGTAAAAATAAGTTGTGCGTCTATACATCTGTTTGATTTTCATAGTAAGAAAATAGTTAAGATTAGTGTTCGTTTGGTTTCGGATATTTGCGCAAAGATATACAGGGGTTAGCTGCGCTAGGCGTCCTTAATTTTCAGCTGACTAGACAGAAGATAGCTAGTCAACAGCATCTATAGCCAACTCTTGGACTGCTATCGTTTGATCAAATAGTGAGATTTATCCGCCACCCGCATAACTTATCCATAGCCCCAAAATGCGGAGTGTCGTTTTTTTTTTTTATTGTGACGGAAAGAAAGACGACTGATTCGTATATCTTTATTCCACTACGCTAAGCACTGGGCCACATGATATTAGAGAGTTTGAGTCGTTATTACTAAATGGTATTATACTGTCTTAAAGTATTTCTGTTTGAGAAATTGTAACTGAGATATACAACCGTTCAATCAAAGATTCAAACAAAACCTATAGTTCGTACTATTACATCTCCCAAATATCAGACTTTAAAGTTGGGAAAAAATCTTAGCTGTTTGCTGCTAGTTTTTGTTGTTGAACATATTTTAAAAATGTTCTTTGGTTATTTGCTGTTTACATGATAACATAATAATTGACAGTTCAAAGACAACCTATATAAAACTCACAATATTTATAAGCTCAAATTACTTTTTAGTGGGTAACATACTGGATTATTAACAAGATTAACACATGTATTCTGTGAAATTTTCATTATTTAACATGTAGTTAACTTTATTTACATAATAACTTCATACATGTATATTTATAAATAATTCACAACAGCTATGCTTATTTTAACGTCTGAAAAATCGCAACCACAATCGCAAATTTTGAAAATAAGACCGTAAATAAAAATTATCGGACATAAAGGATAAACATATAGAAGGTACCAACTATAGTGTGTAAAGGTAAAAAAATACAGTAATAAAAGAGTTATCACAGAATAAGCTTACTCAACGGTAAAAATACACTTTCACTCGGTCTTATACTCTATTCATAAACCTTATATTTGAAAAGAGAAAAAGTATAAGTGTTAAAAAACAGATATGAACAAATGATGCTCAAATATGCAGCGTACCACGTGTTAAACTAACGTTTATCTTCTAATAATAATTAAATAAATTAAACAAGTTACTGCAATATGACAGGTGTAAGTAAGTAGGAAAACTTATTCTCAGTAGGGAATACTCCAGACTCCTTAACACCCATATGTATATATTAATATTATAATAAGACCTAAAATGTCTAAATATAAATATTACCGCTAGTAGAAAACTGAATAACTGAATTTTAAAAATAACTTTTAAAACGGTAACCATCTGTTTTAACCACCCGCATCACCATACAGTAGTGTGTTGTCTGTCAGTCAGTAAGTACACACTAAAATGACGACACATAAGGGAAGCTTAACGTTGCAATTTGTACTGTCGTGACTTCAGTAAAACGTGAGTATGCCATGAATCACGAGAATAATTATACACTCTGTAGACTACAACACAGCATGACATATAAATTTCAAAAGCAAGAAATAAAAAATTTTTTGTTAACTCTTAATTTTAGTTTTATTTACTCTTGAAACAGAACACTTTCGGTGACCATGAGAAAGTACTTCCATGGATAAGAGCGTGACTGTTTTAGTTAATTAACGTAAATGTAGCTAAAATGGTTCAAAGTTGTTGTGTATTTCTCATTCCTTCATGTGTGAAAATAAGTATAACAATTGCATAGTAATTATATATTCTATTATTTCTGCTCTTTATGTGGAACGATTATCATTTTTGACACCCACCCAGGCAGAGTTGATATGTACTAGAGTTGATAAAACCGAGCGTGGGTACTGGTGACCCTGTTGCTCACTGTCTGGCAAGCAGTTCAAAATTAGAAATAGGTATACCTTAATGCTAGGATGTCTTTGTCCTGGTTGTCTCATAAGGTACCTTTCAGGTTGAAAATAATAAATACCGAGCTAGAACAATGTGATAGGATATTATTTAAAACAAATTTCTAAAATCATACTACTTTTGTCACTGAACATTTTTTCCAATTAATACAAAAAGTAAGTATGCTTCTGTAATGGATCACTCAACATCTATAAAATCCCAATAATCTTTCTCTGTACAATGTAGCGTTCTGTGAGGATTTACAATAAATGTAGATATAACTTCTATTTATGAGAGAATAAATTGAATATCTTAAGTCATTAATTTAAGAGAGATTATATGTCTAAAAAGACA
>NW_013666086.1:35015-45875 GCF_000517525.1 Limulus polyphemus
GTAGCTTTGTGCATAATTAAAAACAAACAAACAAACTTATGATTTTAATCTATTTTTTTATTTTTGTGCATTTTTTTTTCTGTACAAAGTTTTTGGGCGCAGTTGTAGGTATCTGTAATATAAATGAGAAATTTTATTGTTAAACTAGTTCGTATAGACTAATTAAAACATAGAACGTCACAATATTGCTATGTATGAAATTCAAAAGCTGTATTTTTTCAATGTTAATAATTCCTCAGTGTTTATTGTTAAACACAAAACTACACAATGGGCTATCTGTGTTCTGCCTACTACAGGTATTGAAACACCCTTTTTGAATGGTATAAGCCCTCAGACGTATCGTGAGTCCCATAGTGGGTGTCTGAGCCTTGGCGCTTGGGCTGACACGGGGGTAACTGTGTTTGGTCCACTGCCCCGTGCGGGTAGGAGACGATAGATTCGTGTATTGGGGGAATTTATTGATGAGGTTTCGAACCATGAGAACGTATTTATCCGAGCTCCGCGGGAAAACAACTCACTCGAATTTCGCAGAAGACATCAACCGTTATTATCAACGGGATACCGAGAGATTTCTCCCTAAACAGGATTAACATTTTCCTAAGGAAACACAAAGACAAGACAAGACTGTTACGAAGGGGAGAACATGTTATTCAGCCCCTTTACTCTCGAAGACACAGCTTATCTCTGTTACCCATGGAACTCTAACCCACCAGTTATTTGTAACCCCCCCCCCAGAGCTAATACATAACTCTTCTCTGTTTTCCTTAGAGGCGTCGACCAATCCATTTCAACGGAAGACATACACACAAGTCTAGAGACCCTACCAGACTACATGATCCACGCAGTACACCCTCATTAAATCAAGAATCACGAACCTGCCAACCCAATACGTCGAGATCGTTACTACTTCTAAATTCACTGCAGAACACCTGTTAACTAATAGTTTTCTCTACTTCTTTTTCATTGCAGAGCTGAAGGACCTGGACGACACCCCCAACCTTCCACTGTTTTTACTCCCAAACCTACAGTTCACTCCTCATGTACCAGCAAACCATTGAAGATGCTCATGAAAACTACCACCACTGCTGTTCAACCTACTCCTTCCATGAAGCACCCTCAACCCGAAGCCAACACAAACGATATATCCACGCAGACTACACAAGTCGAGAAATAACATAAACCTGCACACAAATCCACATAGACCCAACCAGCAACCAAGGAAACAATGAAAATTCTGGCCACTCAAACAGAACCAGCACTAAGACACACCTCAACGTCGTCTGAACCAGTCCCAGAGAAAACCCGTGAAACCCAGACTCGGGTTGCCAAAAAACAAGAAAAATCCAAACAGACGAACAACCTGCCGTTGACTACTCGTTCATTAACCAGAATGCTCTTTTCGACCCGTCATTTCCGAAACGACACCAAATTTGACGACAATCCTTCGACCAGAATTATCAAACGTTTCCAGTATTTCCATAGACCTCATCAGGCCTTTTTAAAGTGACCTAATATACCAATGTACATTAACCTTACTGTTTTCTTTTCTTTTAAACTTCCACCGGGCACGGTCAAGATATTTTATTCAGCACCCTTGCCGAGAAAGTGGGGGTTTTCTCGGGGAACTCCCGTTTCCCCCCACAGCAAAATTCTTCCCTGAATTATAGTAATTTTGGCTCCTTTGATCCCAACCCTGAAAAGGTGCCGACCCTAGTTCAAGTCAAAATTAATACTAATAATATAAATTCTAGTTAAAAAATTAAAACTCTAGTTAAAAAATTCTAGCCTAATACTCATTATACAAGCATTAATCTTTAAACGCAAGAAATGTTTAATCTAGGAACTCGCTACTTGTGTACCAGCCAGACTAAGACCACCTAGCCTCGACTTCCCAACCGCCGCTGGACAGAAAGACACTCGCCCGCCTCCTCTGACTTTTTTCATGGCTCTCCAGCGGCTCTGTGGCCTCCATCTTATTTCTTTTCACTGACTAATTTCTGCAAGCACAGGTTAAAACTAAATCCACTGAAACAATAAAACCTCAGGTGCGGGGTTGAAGAGGAATAGAAGTTCCGGAGCACCTCAGTACAAACATAAGTTTGTTTTCTCTTTCTTCAAGCGAAGTTACTGCCACGTTTAGTTTTTGTTGTTGTTGTTTTTAAGGACAATTGTTTAATTAGATGTACTTAACTCTAACCAAACTTTTAATTTTTTTACAAGGTGAACATTGATACTCGATATATATAATTATGTTGTTTTTTTCCAAAACAAGGAAGAAATGAAATAAACAGCAACTTCATACATTTCCTACCTGGATATCATATATAAATTAATAAAGAAAAATATTTTAAGCTAGAAGTGTGCAAACGTATTGTTTTATTATACGAGCTATTGCGTCGAAAACAAAACGTAATCAAAATAAAACTAGTATGTGCTTTTATGTAAATTTAGGACGTAACTTCATCAGCTATAGCAAATCTCTGTAAGTACTTTCAGTTAGAAAGAGCATAGATAAGCAATCTCATTAACGATTAGGCTTCATTAAATTTCTATTATAATGTAAATGTTGATGCTAATTTGTTTCCATTGTGTTTCCAAAAGAGTAGCTCCCTCTATGTTTTAGATATTTCATTCCTATAGTTCTGAGTAAAAGGTTTCTCTTTGTCTGTGTCAAGTAAGAGTACAAAAGGAATTCTTTGGTAGCAGCCTCACGTGTACGTTTGTATCATTTACTGTATAATTTACTTTAGAAAGTCTTGACATTTCCAAATATCTGAATTTCCTTCCTCCTTTGTTTAATATCATGATTTGCTGATTTGTTTCAACCAACCATTAAAATCTCTTTTGTATTTGGAGGATTCCCTGAAATTATGAATAATAAGATATTGTTATATATTTTGTAAACCTTCTAAATATTTACTTTAATTACAGAAAAAAATATATTGTTAGTAATTTGTTAAGTTTTATAAATATATTTCGTAAAATTTTTTGCTTTTAATAATAAATTGCACTTCCTTGAAACTGTCAAGATTTAATTGCGATACCATTTCAAGTAAATATAATAAGTTTGGTTTGGTTTGTTTCGGATATTCGTGCAAAGTTACATAAGGTCTCACGGTGTGTCAACGGTAAGTTTCAGGAATTACAATGCTAAAATCTGGGATTCGATTCCCAGCGATGGACAGATCGCAGATATTCCATAGTGTAGCGTTGCGATAAAAAAATAAAACACCACCAACAACAAGTTACATAAAGCTATCTGCGCTAGCCACAGATCACATCCGCCTCCTTAAGAAATAAGAAGAGATTAGTTACATTCCCTATTTTTTAGGTCTACACTTTACTTGAAAAACCAAATTCGTCTAAATTAGCTAAGAATACTTCAAGAAAAAAGAGGCCTATGCACATAATGTTGATTGGCCTAATATAATTTTCGTAGTTCAAAACAGGACTTGATCTTTTATCAATTCACTAATATAGCAGGTTATAATTAAAGATATGTTCTAAAGCTCACTTGAATTTTTGAACGAAATATTTAAAAGTTAGATCATTTCTGGCAAAGAATACATTTTCAACCATATGTAGATATTAATTTCCTATGTGGAATGCACCAGCCATGGCCTGTTAGTTACTGAGCTGTATGTCTGAGGGTTCATGGTTCTTGTCTCGTTACCACACACACATACAAAAAAAAAGCTCGCGCTCTGCAAGGGGTCGTAGATGTGTTATAACAGTGTAGATCAAGCCTCACTAATCGATTAGAGTTTTCAGAGAGCTAGCGATGAGTACTGTTTACTGGCTGTTTTCCCTTTAGTCTATCATTTCAAAATTAAAAACGGCTAGCTCGTATAGTTTTTTGTATCTTTGCGCAAATATTCGAAACAAACAAACAACTGGGGAAGTAAAGGTAAATTCAGCTTAGCAAGTTTATTTCCAAATTTTCCCTTAACTTATTTTCAAGTGAGATTCTCATCAGTGATGGCGGTGGGTGGTGATGACTAGCTGCCTTCCCTCTAGTCTTACACTGCCAAATTAGGGACGGATAGCGCAGATAGCCCTCGTGTAGCTTTGCGCGAAATTCAAAACAAACAAACTCATCAGTGAACAGCGAAATTCTTAAAATAAAAACAAATCATCTCTATAGAGTAAAAATGTATTCAACTGATTTAATTAGATTATACTTCATATCTTTTATTTTGCTTACGCCATATAGAATGTAAAATCGTCGGATGACGGTGTAATAAAATTCAATTCCGAGAAATATATTTAAGATTCGTTTAAACACTTTTTGATTAATAATTTCTATCTTGGTGAGCAAATTTTAAAAGAAATAGGCAAGCAAATTTTGCTTAGCATTTCCGTTTTCAAACATTTACCTAAAATTTATCTTGTTTTTCCCATTAGATCAGTTTTCTTTGAGCGATTAAAATCAGCTATCGGTTAGTATGTAACAATTAATTAGTATAAATTTTATTGCATTAAACTAAATATGAACCTTATTTAAGTATGTTATTTCCTAGATCGAGGCTCACCAATGAAGACAACAGCGACAGGTAGATAACATCTATGAAATTATTACGAAAGGCCTAAAATTTGGCTTAATATTTTCCGATAAGAGTTGCGGATGTGGTTAATCGCGAGTAATTAGACTGAATACTAGCATGTAAGATCCATTGAATATCCAACGTCTGTTTGATAATTAACAAAAAACACTGAGGATCCACCCGCTTGTTTTGTGACAAACAAAAACAAAACATGTACTGAAGAATCAATTGGTTGTCTGATGACTAGAAAAACAGATCCTCTGAAGGTTAAAAAAAATATTCACTGAAAACTGAGCTGGTCGTAATGGCTTGGTACGTTTTTCTTTTAGAATAACAGATATGGTGACAAGCAAGAAACATCCCTACCTGATTACATAGAAGTAATTAGAAAAATCCATCTATTATTTATCTGATTGGCAAAGGCTTTGACTTTATTAAATTCTTTTCTTATTAGGGTGAGAGAATCGTTTGGTGGGTAGTATCATCTAGAGGCTCTCTGAAGTTACATTCATTTGGGTAAAGCTGTAAGCTTTGGTTTATCATTTCTTATTGTAGTCTGTGACCCACTGGGCTGGTAAAATCGTCTGGAGACTGACTATCAAATAAAGTTTACTGAGAACTCATTCAATTGCTAAAAGTTTCCTTCAACCCTGACTTGACTGTTTCCTTACTGGATATAAGTGATATGATTGTTAAATAAAAATAACCTGGAGAATAGTAAATAAAACTCATTCTATAAACCATCTGTTTTGAAAAACTTTAAGAAATATAACCAACGCCCAACTCTTTTTATCACCTACCGAACTAATCATCAAATGTAAAATCCTTCTAGTGATTAGTTTGTTTAAAAATACTTTAAACTTACCCTAATTCTTTTCCTACCGGAAAAGTCAATCGGATATATAATTTATTTCCATTAAAAGTAATGTCTACAAAAGTCTTATTCTTCCTGATGACCTTAAAATATTAAATATTCTTTGTAGAACCAAGAAAGCACTTGACAATATTATTCTACTAATGACCAGAAAAATTAAAATTGGGACATCTGAGTTTATTTAGTACATAAAAAAGAAATTGCAACTATCATCCCAACAATGTATTAATAATTTTGAATACTTTATCTGTTTTTAATTTTTACTACATTTACTAGATATCACATGACACATGGGTTTTTCTTTTGTTGTTGTTGTTGTTATCATATTTTGCCGAAGTATGTTCTTAATTCACTCTTCTTTATGACTCAACATTCTATTTTGTCGTACAAATGTGTTTGTGAGATTCTGAAATTTGGGAAATTTTAAGATGAATTCAGCTTCGTCGATAATAATGTTGATGAAAGATGTTTAACATATGTGAGGATTTGCAAACGAAATCATTTCTAGGCACAAAGTTAAGCTATGTATATTTATTAAACCATTTACTGGCTCATTCACATTCATATATTTGATTATACCAGTATAATAAGATTAGCTTTACGTTAAATGTTCAGTAAGTATACGATCTTTTTTCTCAGCATATTTTTTATGACATTTATAATCATGATAACTTCTCTAAAGTTACGGGATCTTATAGAATGGGTCGATTTTCTTGACTATTCTAGAATGTTTTAACAACTATATTTAAAAACATTACATTCTTATTGTGTTTATATGCATATATGTTGTCAAACTACAAAAAAAAATAATCTTAATATCGTCATTTTTTGTTGACCTTATTCTACCCCCCCCCCCCAGATAAGCTTTTTGGTACCAAAATATAGGGAAATATATCCACTTTAGCATTTACCATGAACATTATGTAATTTTAATAAATGTACACCCATTCCTCTAACAGTTTTTCTCCGGATCTTAAAAACTGCCATTTTCACTGGAGTCCAGGTTTTATTTAAAAGATAACACTGGTTTAGGGTTCAAAACACCCGTGTTTCTTCGATATTTAAGAAAACAAAAAGACTGGAATTTCTTTTGTAAGATCAAAGATGTGTTAAAATAATTCTACATAGAAATAATAATAACATGGATAATGGTGGTTTTCATTATAAAGTATGTTGCAAATTCTAAGTGTTTATTTCTGTACATTTTTTTAGCGTTTTTAATTGGTTTAGGAACATTTAGTCATTCAGCACAATGAATGTTTTTATGTTCTATTGTTCTCTTTTCCAGATACTTAAGCTTTTAGTTTCCTTATTCAATGGTACTGATGAGGAACTTCCTTTTATTTTTACCGATTTACTCTGCTCTTTTTAACTTGTTTAAATTATGTGTGCTTGTTCACCCATTCGTAAACTTCTTGTACGAAACTTTTTATTCCTAATTTTATTGGATTTGGAAGTATGTGTATCCTAATCAAATTTTCCATAGTTTTAGTTATTGACTTTAACACATTGATTTGATGTGTATTTTGCAGGATTCAGGAAGTCATTGGTGATAGTGATATTAATAGATTAGTACAAGCAGTGGTGGTGGCTGCTCATGAGTATAGTAGCTGTTTGTTTGTTGTTAAGCACAAAGCTACACAATGTGTCATCTGTGCTGTACCCCAACGGTTATCAAAACCCGGTTTTTATTATTAAAACCCTTTAGACTTATCGCTGAGCCACTGGGGTCGTATATGTATAGTAGAAATTTAGTCATAGATTAGCAAAAGTACCTAGTAATGTCTTCTTTTAATCTTGATCCGCATCCCAGTCGGTCCTCTTCTAGCAGATCCTTTGCCAGAGAAGTTGAGTGTGGTAAAAATTACATAGTCCGCAACTGTAAGCTGACAATCCTTCTACAGAGCAATAAAGGAAAGGTAAAATAACATATATGGATTGATAAAAGAAGTGTGAGGAAATGGCAATGCTACCAGTTCTGTAAAGTCGGGAAATATTGTTAGAACTAAAAGGTAAAGAGAGTTAGAAGCAACTCCTCTTAGACGCAAAAGTCAAATATAATCCAATACTCAGACACAAACCTGTGTGATATGCCAGTCTAGAAAATATGATGAGTTATAAAAAGATGAATAAACATGGCTTCAACGAGGCATGATATGTTCCTGTTCTGTGTTAAAAATCATCAATCACAACAACTCTTTCCAACACAGCATGCTTTAAAGCAGTCTAAATTACATGCTAATTGTCAAGTAGCGTTATGCTGGACAGAGATGGAATCAGTGTCAAAGGCTCTAATAGAATATCCTGTCGTGGACGTAAAATGTCCTGCGTCATAAAATGCTACTTCTACATGGGCGTGGATTTGTCTTGTATATTTGAATCTAGAGGTTCCAAAAACTGTCTCAGTAGAGCTATTCAAGCAGTGCTGTTTCTGATGGGTGTTGACAGTGACGATAAGTAATGTCAATACATTTTTATTCCTGTTTGTACTTAGCTAAGATTATTATTGGAGTCTGTAGCACAACCGAATAATTTGTGTTTTTACTCACGTTAAGCAAGGCAGTTTTTAATCTTTGATGACATTCCAGAAATGAATTGAAATACACGTAGTCATGTATAGTTACTATTTCAGATTTATAACATTCAACAATGATAGTTAGACATGTTAAATTACAGCTGTAGATTTTCAACAATACTTATGTTTCGTTTCGTTTTCAGTTTATTTGCTAATTAAGTATATTTTATTACAAGTTACAATTTTTAAATAAATAAGATTTGTATTCAGAACAGGTACGATCATTCTCAATTACACAAGTTTAAACGGTAAAGTTTTACTTACTTACTGTAAAAGCTGTAACTTGTAATAAAAAATACTGATGTTTCACAGTCACAATTAGGTATAATAGTTAGATTTTCAAGTCAAAAGCAAGCATACTTCCCTCCATTTTGGTACCAACAAAGTGAATTAACCGAGGGGGTTCAACGAATTCAAAATTTCAGGTTCTCATGTGAGAGATTACATTGATTTATTCAAAATTACAACATTACAACATAGGTTATCAGAAGTAATTTAAAGAGTGTACTTACACGTCAATGATGTGAATCTCTATCCATAATAAATTTTTGATTTACTTCCAAAATTACTTCACTTAAAATATAATAAAACTTACTCGTAGAAACGAATTTCTTCAAAACAATATAAAATGTATTCCACTTGTCACACAACTATAAAATTAAGTTCCTCTTTTGAATTTGTCTCAATGCTGCTTTCCATATACCCATATTTTTCTGCCCAAGTGAACAGTTGCATCAGAAATTAAAGCATGCTTCAATGGTAAAAATGCATTTGCGACTGTCAAACGTGCTCCAATTTTGTGTTCCTTCTCTTGTGGACGTACTTTAATTTCATTTTAGATCTAGTAATTAAGTATTTTTTTAAACTTTCCAATATAACTGTAGATTTTTTTAAACAAAGAAATATCAATTCGTTCCTTTACAGCATTTTCATCTAGTTATTTTATTTCATATTATGCAAAGTTACAGACTTCTGTCGTTAAGTTGTGCAAAATTTACAATTACTTGCATTATTACTCGAATTTAGAATATAAAGAGTCTCACACACAAAATATTTAAAGAAAAATACAGTAAAGTACAAATCATATATTTTTATTAACTATTCACAGACAGGGACTCCTTTTATAGAGCACTAATAATCATTACTTGTTATTCAGATATGTACAGTTTTTAACCAAGCACTCTCATACTATATATAATTCAGGTATTTTGTTATTCAGATATGTACAGTTTTTAATTTGGTATATAGTATGAGAGTGTAATTCAGGTATTTTGTTATTCAGATATGTACAGTTTTTAATTTGGTATATAGTATGAGAGTGTAATTCAGGTATTTTGTTATTCAGATATGTACAGTTTTTAACTTGGCACTCTCATACTATATATAATTCAGGTATTTGCAATTTACCTTCGAGATTATATTGCTCATTTTTAATATACACCATGGGGAAAACTCATGCTTCGAGCACGAAATATTTTCATGATTGTAGTATTTTGTATTTGAATACACAAAGTTTACCAAATGTAAAGGCAGTGCTGTGTATTTAAACAAATTAAAACAGTTAAGTGATCTGCCTAGACTGCTCACGTATCAGGTTAGGTACGTAGAGTTCTGAACGAATTTAATGGTTGTGTGGGACGTCTCATGTACTGTGAGGTTAAACATATTCAACATCACGTGACACCCACCAAACTCTAGTACAAAAGAAACTTTGAACCGAATGGTTTGATCAAAAATGACAGACCAATCGACTTATATCAATTAAGAGACACCAGATCCAACAACGCTTAACGCTTTCAAAACCTGTGTACTGGGATCAAGTATTAAAATTCAACAGGGTGACGGTACCTATCCATTCCTCAAATACCTTTCCCTTTGTAATGCATAGTACTATCTACACTCAATCTTCCCTTGCGCATATGGTGACTTCGCCCGTACTTTTTACTCCTAATTTCATTTTTGCATAGTTTAATAAAGTTTAAAACTTCCCACGCACACACACACACACACACCATACACTGAGTGGTCATAAGTAAATAGACACCTAATGTTTCGTCATTTAAATGATTTATGCTAACTAATTTGTGTTCACATAGCACTATATAAATGAAAATGGTCCGCACACTAATTATCTTGTGCTACAACTTGCCTAGAACTCAAGGTTCTCTCGAATTGACAAATTTTGTTGGAGAAAGGATAGTTGGTCAAGCAGATGGTGGAATAAGTCAGCGGCAACTTTCCCAGAATTTGGGAATCCCGCTTTCGACAGTCAACAAAATCATCGTACAGTGCAGAAAACACGGCAAGGAAACAACTGAGCAGCGTCCGGGTCATCCTGGTCCATCGGAGAGGACAAAAAGGGCTGTCAAGAGGAGCATCGAAATGGATCCCAGATTAACGACTGCAAAAGTGGCCAAAGTTGGTGAGATGAACCCAAGATCTGTTAAACGGATTCTCCACAGATTGGGTTATCGTTGCAGAGCAGCTAGACAGAATCCCTTATTAAGACCTGCCAACATAGTCAGACGAAAGAAGTGGGCAAGTGATATGATGACCAAGCCTTTGGACTTTTGGAAGACCGTATTGTTCTTAGACGAATCAAGATTCGCTCAATTTTCGGACAGTGGAAGGATATGGGTCTGGAGAATGCCTCACCAAGAGTTTTAGGCTCAACAGATTGCAGCCAACTGTGAAGCATGTTGGTTTCAGCGTGATGGTTTGGGGAGCTGTTTAGGTTGGTGGGAGATCGAGCTTAGTGGAGTGCGTTGGTAACATAAATTTTGCGAAATACGTCGAAATATTGGAGGAAGGACTCTTGCCACTTTATTCCTCAGGTTTCGTGAACAAGAACGCAACGTTGTTCCAGG